>NC_133663.1:177716023-178017668 GCF_037893015.1 Macrotis lagotis
AATGAGGAAGAAGGAAAGGAGAGAATTTGAAACTCATTTTTTTTAACAGGAACACTTAAAATTGTTTTCATTTATAAGATAGAAAGAGAAGTTCCAATTAAAGTAAATTTAGACATAACTTGGTCATTCTAAATGGGATTCTAACTTGGGATTCTAAATATCAAGACAAACTCAAAAATTATATGAACACAACTACAAAATACTTTTCACACTAATAAAGTCAGATCTAAATAATCAAAAAAATGTTAATTGCTCATGGTTAGGCCAAACTAATTATAAAAATTACAATTCTACCCAAATTAAATTATTTATTCAATGTCATATCAATCAAGCTACCTGAAACCTGTTTTGCAGAACTAGAAAAAATAGTAAAAAATTTCATCTAGAGCAACAAAAGGTCAAGAATGCAAGGGATTGCTGGGAAAAAAATGTAAAGGAAGTTAATAGCTGTACCAAATCTAAACTTTACTATAAAGTGGTAGTCATCAAAACTGCCTGGTGTGGGTTAAGAAATAGAATAATGTATTGGTTGATTAGAATAGGTACAAAAGATATTCCAGTAAATGACCAGCTTAATCTATTGTTTGACAAACCCAAAGACATTAGCTTCTGGGATAAGAATTCACTATTTGACAAAAATTACTGGGAAAACTGGAAAATAATATGACAAAACTAGGCATAGATCTACATCTCACACCTTATCCCAAAACAAGATAAAAAATGAGTTCAGGATTTAAACATAATGGATAATACCATAAATCAATTAACATAAAAATATTCTCTGTCAGATCAATGGAAAAGAGAGAAATTTATGACCACATAAGAAACAGAGTACATTATAAATTTTAAAATGGATGATTCTGACTATATTAAATTGTTTTTACACTAATAATACTAATGCGGCCAAGATTAGAAGGAAAACAGAAAGTTGGAACACAATTTTCGCAGTTAAGGATTCTAATAAAGGTCTCATTTCTAAAGTATATAGAGAATTAAATCAAATTTATAAAGTTCCAAATCATTTGTCAATTGAAAAAATGGTCAAAGGATATGAGCAAGCAGTTTTCAAATGAAGAAATAAAAGTTAAATATAATCATATGAAAAAAATGCCCCAAATCATTAGAGATTAGAAAAATGAAATTAAAGCAACTATGAGGAACCACCCCATCCCTTTCAGAATGGTTAAGAGGACTAAAAGGGAAAATGATTAATGTGGGATAAGTTATGGGAAAATTGGTACATTAATGCAACTACTGGTGGAGTTGTGAATTAATCCAATCATTCTAGAAAGCAATATGGAACTATGCCCAAAGAACAATAAAACTGTTCATACACTTTGACCCAGAAAACCAATACGAGCTCTACATCCAAAAGAAATCATAACAAATGGGAAAAGTACCATATGTTCAAAAATATTTGTAGCAGCTCTTTTTGCAATGGCAAAGAACTGGAAATTGAGGGGATGCCCATCAATTGGGGAATAACAAATTATGCTATGTGATGTTATGGAGCTCTACTGCTCTATAGGAAACCATGAATAGTTGGACTTGAGAGAAGCATGGAAAGAATTACAGGAACTGATGCTGAGAAAAGATAGCAGAACCAAGAGAACATTGTACATATTAACAACACTGTGAGCTGAACAATTACGCAACTCCCTCAGCAGTTCAAAGATCTAGGACAACACTGGGAAACTTGTTATGGAACATATCATCCACATCCAGAGGGAAACAAAACAGAAACAAAACCAAAAAAAAAAATACATCCCACAGAATCTGAATGGATGCTATGTTCACTTTTTTAAAATTTCTCTTATGTTTTTCCTTCCTATCCTATGGTTTTCTTTCTGTTCCCTTAGTCCTAATTCCTCATATATAAAATGACCAATATGTTAATATGTTAAACTCAAATAGACATGTACAACTTTTACTAGAGTTTTTGCCACTGAGAGGAGGGAGGTAGGAAGGGAAGATAGAAAAATGTGTAACATAAATATGCAAGTGGATGAATGCTGAAAAATTTTCATAACATACAATTGGAAAAAATAAAATAGAATATCAAAAAATAACATTAAAATTGGTTTTATGTATAAGTGGAGGAAAAATAAATAGATAAATTAAAAATAAAATTGCCTATTTATATCCTTTTTCAGGGATTTATAACATTTTCTAACCATTTATCAACTGGGGAATCTCTTATTTTTAAAAATTGAAAGATACTTTTAAAAAAGATTTCCACATAAGTAGATTGCCAAATCAGTCTAATACTCCAGTTCATTAGAATATAAATTTTAAACCAAATAAACTCCCACTGAGATGTTCATTATAATTACTAAAGAGTTAGTATTGATGTAGCCACTGCCTCTGCATTGTTATAATCTTAAAAAAAAATAAGTCGGGCACAGCTAGGTAGCTCATGGATAGAGCATTGGCCATGGAATCAGGAGAACCTGAGTTCAAATCCAACTTCAGACACTTAATAATTGCCTAGCTGTGTGACCTTGGGCAAGTCACTCAAACTCCATTGCTTTAAATAAGTAAAAATTGCCAAAAAAAACAAAGTCATAGTCTATAATCCTTGTCCTAAATAAAAACAAATGGCACTCCAAATTGTACCAACATATGGAACCCATGGTCTGTGTCTGCCTTTGCTCATGAATCTAGTTTCATCAATGTGGTCACTCCCTTCCTTAATAGAGATTCCAAGTTTTCTCAAACTTTGTGATTCTTATCTAGAGAACTTAATTTATAAAACTTTAACTTTTTAACTATTGTTTTTACTAAGTTTTACTATGTCACTCGCTAATTGGAAAAATGGACAGAGCTTTATCGTGGGAGTTAGGAAATCTTGATTGTGAATCCTGCCTCAAATAATGACTAATTATTCAACTCTGGCAAAATCGTCTAACCTTTCTTAACTACAGTTTTCTCTTCTATAAAATAGGTATTATAATAATAGCACCTACTTTGCAGGGTTACTGTGGGGATAAGATAATCATATTTATATCCATTATCAAGTAATTTATACTTTCAAATGTGATAATACATGTGAAAACTATAAATTTTAATAAGCTATACAAATGCTATCTATGAGTATATGCTAATATATTTGACTTCTTGAGAAGTAGACAGAATAAGGGAAAGAAAGAAAATCCTCAGGCAAGCCTTGAAAGTTTTGCTAAAATACACTAAAATTATATTCAGGGTAGTGGAAGTTGGAGGGGGATTAACTTTAACTTGCATTTCTTTTCTAGAGGCAGAACTGAATGTGAATTACACTCTAATTAGGGGAAATTCAGATAAGATTTACCTTACTTCTCTTAGAATTTTAAATCACTTAAACCAGGAATTATTTATTAAATGACTGTTAACTATAAAATTCCATGTAAAAGCATGTAGAGAATGTATGCATATTTCTTGTTCTGAAGAAATTTACACAGGGGCAGCTAGGTAGTGCAGTGGACAGAGCTTTGGCCCTGGAGTCAAGAGTACCTGAGTTCAAATACAACCTCAGACACTTAATAATTACCTAGCTGTGTGGCCTTGGGCAAGCCACTTAACCCCATTGCCTTGCAAATCCTTAAAAAAAAAAAAGAAAGAAAGAAAAAAAAATTACAATCTAATTAAGCAGACTAGATCAACACATCAAGAGGTAAAGAACATTACAAGATAGGATATAAGGAAGAACTAAAGAGAAGAGTAAGATGGTAATATAAAGAGAGTATTAAAATGGAAGGTTCTAGTCTTCATTTTTCTCCTTATACCAACTGTGTGTGAGACCTTGTACAATTCACTTCTGGATTTCAGTTTTCACATCTGTGAAACAAAGAAGCTGTTTTAGATGACATTAAATATCTCTTCTACATCTAATTCTAATCTGAAGACTTAAGTCCCCTTTCCAATTCCAAATTTCTTTAACTACATGACTACATATGATCAGAAATTTTAAATGTCATGTGAGTTCAGAGAACTGTCACCTTGACATCCCCCACTTCTTTTTCTCCCTAATTATTCCCATTGCAAGAAAAACAAATGAATGGAGACAAGATAAGTGGAGTTCAGAGAAAAAAGGGAGTTATGAATGGAAAGAGAGGTAAGACATGGAGATTAAAGGTAAAAGAGGAGTGGAAAAGAGCAGGAAAGAGGGGTGAGCTTAAATAAATAGATTCACTACACTTCTTACTAATAGTGAATTATGATGATAACACTCATACTATGCACAAAACATTTTTTAAAACATTAAATTATTTTAAAACTAGGGTGAGGATTCAAATAAAGACAAGATCAAAAGAGAGTTGGAAGTGGCAAAAAACATTGTCCAACAATTCCATTTTGCCTAAGCCTAAGGAAATTTTTTCTATAACTGTTTTGAATTCTGTTAATTTTCATAGTCCTAATCTCTTGGGACTTAAAATATATGGGAAAAATAAAATCCAAAAAGAAAGCATCTACTTATGTGAATAGATGTAATAAGATATAGAAAAGGAAGAAATAGACAATTTCCTTATTATTATAGCTATTGAAACAATAGATTCTGAATAGAAACAATAGACTCTAGATGGAATTTGTCTTTTGTCTAATATCCTTTGGTATTTGTGGATGCATATTCCCAGTAAGGTTAGAAGGAAAGTTAGTTGAAATGAGAGCAGGAGAAGTACAGCACCTGGAACTACGTGTATTTCATAGACAAATCCACCTAATCTAGAATTTTACCTCTGACAATGATGTCATAGATGATAATGATCCTTCATGAAGTCACCTTCAAAGACCGATGTAGCAAAGAATTCACCTTTTGTGAAACATTAGGAATCTTACATTCTTGACTTTGTTTTTATCCTAATAAAACATTTCAGATTTTCAACCTTTAAAGGTTTTGTTTGTGAACATAGGATTACAGGTTCATAGAACTGGAATTGTAAGGAATTTTTAAGACCACTTAGTATCACCCGCAATAGCTCTGGTGTGGTTCTGGACATGAATTTCCGAGAGTCAGGTTGGGTAGACATATATATCCAAACACAAAAGATTGAGAAGTGAAAATCTACCAACTTTATTTTTGGAAACTCAGACTTTTGATAGCAAAAACTTATCTCAGGTATGACCAGTTAAAAGAGACCCAGTTTTACAAGTTCCTGGGTAAATTTACAATGTTTGTACTTAGAAAAATGCATGCTTCTCTATCAAAGAAACCTTTTACAACCATCCTGGAGCCACAGATTATCCTAGGTCAGGGTTCACTGGTGAGCCAATGGATCCATACAATGAGCAATAATCTATACATACCTTTGATGAAGGAGATCACCAAAGATATGTGAATATCACTCCCTGGGGCTGGCCCTCTACAGATTCCCCCTTCTTAGGTATATTGAAGCTTTAGGTGGTGTGTGTGTCAGGACAATTATGTTTTGTCCCATTGCAAAAGGTGTTTAATACAAATGGGTATGATACACAATATCAATAATAATACAAAGATACCAGGAAGCATGCTCACTAATAGGTTCATAAAATGAAAAGGATGAAATCTATTAACAAAGTTAAACAAATTATCAATATTTGAATCCATTTCCATTCTAGATGCCAATGCAATATCATTAACAATTTTATGCAATTGATTCATATCCATAGCTATAGAATCATTATACCATATTCCCTTCAAATAACCTTTATATTATCCCATGGAATAAGTGAAGTGTTATATTTTAAAGGAGTAACACAAATAGCAGAAAATCTATAACCACATTGCAATTGTCCCTTGTGTTCATTACAGAGGTTTATAATGCATTAATTAAATGATAAAGATCTTCATTAATTCTCTCCTGAGCATTTTCTGATAATTCTTTAATATATTTAGCTTCCAATTTTTTTCCTTTCTTTCCTACTTGTACAGAAATAATCACCCAAGTAGCTGCTATAATGGCTGCTACAATACACAATGCAACTATCACATCTCTTCTGCCTAATTCTCTTTTATGTTTTTTCTAAGAACTCATCAGCAGGAGACATATACCAGCCTTCTACCTTGGTGGGTACTATAGCAAATTTTGGTTTTCTTATCATGAAAACAACATATTATCTTCCACTTCCTTATTTATACATGCTCTAATAGTGCAACTGTAACAGTTAACATTATATCCCCCTTTTATCTCTGATAATATTGACATCTTTGAAAGATTCTATCATGAAGGCAATATATGGTCCTGTGCATGCAGTCACAGACAATTTCTTTTCTGCATAATATGTTTTGTCAAACATCTTATTCCATTGTATATACTTTATCTCATCAATAGTTGTCATAGCCTTTCATATCTCTGATTTAGCTAACCCTATTTCTGGGTATATAATTGGTTTAATATAGCCTGGAATACCCCATGGTACAACTCTATCAGGAGAATTCCCCACCTGTAGCAAAATAGAATGATCATAAATTCTTCTATTTGTGGTATGACATGCAACCCAGGGTGGAAAACATTCATTTTTGAAATCCCAAGCATATAAATTTAAACAAGGAAATTCTGTAGGAAACATCCCTCTTCCCTCAATACTTTCTACAAATAGAACTCCTGATATTTCTAAGGTCCTAAATGTTCCCATGTTATAAATATTTGGATGAGTTGAATGTCTAATTTTACTTAATTTAACACATGGTTCAACAATACACATTTTACAAAAACATATAGGTGTCACAGTATTTAAGCCAGAAAAATTATGCCTAAATATTCTTCTCAGCTTCTCTTCTTTGATATCTCCAGTAGGAACTTTGCTATATCCTAAATAATCTGCATCTTCCCCAATTAATACAATTCAACCATACTCTCTCCTCATTGTAGAACAGTGATCATGGAAAGTTTTGAACATAAGTCCAACATTCAATTCCTTTTACAGTCCCCAAATTGTTCTTAGATTAATGTAAGCATCATGAATTGTCCCATAAGTCCATGACGTGTTCTCCTCTCATCTTTTCCTTTTTGATTTCTTAAGCGTAAATTATTCATTTTCTGTATTACTTGATTCATCTGGTCTGCATGGTCTGATGTTTCTTTCTGGTACCCAGACAGTTTCTCCATCTGTGGACAAAACAGAAGCATACCCTCGACCCCAGGTTAATAATGGATCCAGGCATCTTCATTGTTGATGCTTTAGGATCCTTCCACGTGAACATGCCCTTCTCTTCATGTTTTATATCCTTAAAAAAATCATTCTGCAGGTGTTAATTGTTTATAATTCAATGTTAAAAAATTCATGGTATATAAGAAGAGATTTACTCTCCTCCCTTGTTTCCCCTTTGTCCCTATATATTTCCCCTTCTTTTGTACTTCCAGCAATCTCTTAAGATCTTTCTGTTTTCTTTCTACTAAATCTAGACCAGTAGGGTTATAGGGAATACCTGTAATGTTTTATATTATAATATAGGCAGAATTGTTTAAATGCCATAGAAGTATATCCAGGACTATTACCTGTTTTTAATGGATTTTGGTATCCCTGCAATAGCAAAACAATGGAATAAATGATCAATCACACCTTGTGTAGCCTCTGAACTATGTGCTGTTACCATTGCACATGAACGAAATGTATCTACAGTAACATGAATGAATTTCATTTTTCCAAAAGATGTATAAATGAATCA
Organism: Macrotis lagotis; assembly: GCF_037893015.1. Lineage (NCBI taxonomy): Eukaryota > Metazoa > Chordata > Mammalia > Peramelemorphia > Peramelidae > Macrotis > Macrotis lagotis. The sequence continues at coordinate 177,723,648 of NC_133663.1, forward strand.
CATCCATCTGCCACAATTCATTAGGAACTTGGCCTCTAGGATTCTCAGAATAATTTGGAGAGGTAGGTAAATATGGAATGCATGGTTGACAAGATATTACTATATTCCTTGCTTGCTCTCTGGTGATTTTAAATTCTTTCCTTAATAAAGTGGCATTCTAGTGAAACTTTTTGTGACATTGCCTAGCTTGCTCTTCTACTGAGCTTATAAGAAGAAGGGTTAATTGATCATGCCTATGATGGCCTTCATATATAGGCCCAGGAAATTCAGTGTGGGAATGTATGTATTCAAAAAGGATTATATCTTATAGCTTCTTATAAGTCTTTAAAGACGATATAATTTTTCATCAGTGCCATGTTTAATAAAAACTGTTTCGATGTATCTGACTACATGATAATTATACTTATTATCTGTAAAATGTTAAGAGTTTGTAGCTGTTCTATCAAAACCATTAATTAGGCATATAATTCATTCTTTTGTTTTGATTGAAAAATTACTTTTTTTAAAATCACATTTATGCTTGGACCTACAAGTCTAGAATAAGGTCCATCACAATGTTTAAAAATTTCAGGAAACCTAGACTATCATAACTTCAGATATTTTCCCTTATTACCTCTACAGAGCAATCAATCATTAACTCCAGGCTTTGACTTCATTACAACAAAATAGCTTATATTGATAAAACTAGATCATATAACTTTTCAACATTACCTAACTATGGGTTACATAATTTTCACTCACCCAATCATTTTTCAAAGCCTCTCACATTTATTCAGTATTATTGGAAATAATTGCAGTTAAACTATAAATTCCCAATTTCTTATGCAACCTTCTTCTAAGTTTACTATTTTTGCTTCTTTAAAATTAAACATTAAATTCTTAACCTACATGAAACCTGTTTCCATGCTGACATCTCATTATCTTAAAGTTAACCTTATAACTAAATATCTGTTACACATAAATTTCTTTCCCATATTTATTTTATAAGCTTATTTTCCTCTTGTTCAAATACGCTCCTATTTTCAAAAAGAAAATAAGATTCTATGAATTTAGTTTTATACACACACACACACACACACACACACACACACACACACACACACATAATTTCAAAAAAAGTCAATGTAAACCTTTTACCAATGCCAGGGTTACAGGATATATATAAAATTTCTTCTTAAATAACAGTTATTAAATAAGTTTCTTTGATCTTACATATAAATATTCCCTTTAAGAAACACTAGGTAGAAGAGCACAGCTTTTCACAATCTCTGAGCCAAAAAGACCTTGAGAAATAAAACCTTTTTGGCAATGTATTCTCCAGTTTTCTTATAACAAATCTTTACAAAGGTGATAGAAGATACTTCAATTCATCCATTGTTTGTTACTGTAACACAATATTAAAGTTTCAAAAAATTGTATGAATCTGTTCTTATATAAAGTTTACTAATTATACATATCACATTTCAATTTAATGTATATTACCTTTACTCCCTAAAATTCTGTAATACATAAAAATTTCTTGAGACCAAATGTTTCTAAAATTCCTTTTTATGTTTATGAGATTTTTCTTTAAAGTTCTCTTAATAATCCTATAAATTCCAAACATATTCAAAATTACCTTAAATCATTTTCCTTTTCAAAATATAAAAGTTTGCAAATCCTTCTTATCTGTATTAGTGCTATTCTAACTTCTCCATGCTCTAACTTAAAAGAACTTTCTATCTTCACTGCCAAAATGATGTTCTGGGAATTGGAGATTCCTCATATTTTGATATCATGGTGTGTAGTATGCACTAATTATTTACCTTTACTTTTTATCATTCCTTGCTCACCCCCAATATTTTTTATTTTATTTATATATGTGTATATATATTATCATGCTAATTAAGACCAATTCAAAAAATAATTTTAGGGACAATTTCAATTTCTCCTAGGTCCCTTATAAGTATAATTTGCCAAATCAGTAAATAAAATTCGATTAGTCTATCAGACATGAAAAAGAGATAATAGAAAAATAAGAGAAAATAATAGAACCCCTTCTCCTCCAAAAACAACATGATTCTCAGGAAAAATCTCCTTTTTTGGTGCCAATCATGTGTTTTGGGGGAAAAAAATCTAATTTTGAAAAGAAAGAATGGAAAGAAGATTGGCCAATCAGAACACAGAACGCAGGCCTGAGAGCTTCTTTCTGCCTGTATTTTAAAGCAAACACATATAGACAAATTAACAGAGTCAGAGCATTTAGAACCAGAGGCCCACAAAATCTGGGGAAACCCCACTCTGCTCTCACACTAGAAGGTCCCTTTAAACATTACACAAAGACAAAAAACAACAGAATAACACCACCAAAGGTGACAAATCTTCCAAAAAACCAGAGGAAAAATGCAGAGAACCTTTCATTTTTCACAATATATTTTTCCATTCAAAGGTTTTGATCGCTAACACTTCTTGATTTTAACTATAAATGACTTTAACTTTTAAGAAGGCAGTCACTCAAAAGTCCTTCAGCCTAATTGGAATATTCCCTGTCCCCTATCAGCTTAGAGTAAACCAAATAACTTCAACAGCCCTAAATCTTTTCTAGGAGGGTAGTTTTTTTTTAAATCCTCAATCGACCTATTATTTTTTGTAATAATTAAATTACGTATTTTAAAATGAACCTGATTATCTTGTCTTTTTGAAATTAAACAGCATTTTAAAAAATTTAATATTTTATTTTATTTTATCAAGTCTTCATGAAACAATTCTCTCTGTCTTATGCTTGTTCTTAATTCTTCTCTCAGTTAACTTCAACATCTACATAAGCGAGCCATGAGCAAACAAGCTGTCTGATCTCTCATACCCATTGCCTCCTTCTTTTTCAGGCAATTTTAGCCATGCCTGTTCCTGTACCTGTAAACTATACCCGATTTGATTATTTACTCCTGCCCATGGACCAGAGCTAGAGAGCATTTCAAATGTTAGTCTTAACCCTGTTGCTTCATTTCCTTTAGCCTGACTAGTACAATTCTCAAAACATTCAGTTTTCCATATTAAGTAATCTCCTGGGTGTAAGTAGTTTTTGCTAACATGCTCCAATCTTCTGGGGCTAATATTTGTCTACCTAATATTTCTATTTTATTCATAACATATGGAATGGTGTTATCATATGTGCTTGTTGCTGATTTTAATTCTCTAAATGTTTTAAAATCTACATTATTTTATTCTCTCAAAACAATCCCTGGCATCCTTGGATCAGGTCTCTCAAGTATGAGAAAAGAGAACAATGACTCTCTCATATCCCATGGAATCTTCTCTCCCTTATCTATTGCTTTTCGAGGGGCTATTTAAGCAATATTCATATGCCCCTTATCTTTGGTAACATTTTCTTCTTTAGACCGTAAAGGGGCAGAAGGTGGGTTATTAGAGTTAGGAGGAGGTGATGCTGGCTGGGGAGCCACCACCTCCAGAAGCCCAGGAGCAGCAGCCACTGCGCTGCAGTAGCCTGAGCAGGTGGGGCCAGGCCTCCCAGACACTTGGTGCAAGTTCCTAAAGTGGAAGTCAGGAGGAGACTTCTCCTGGGAGTAGCGCCCTACCACCTTGACCTGCACACCCCTCCTTCCACCCAGAGGCAGGCATGGGTCTGGAGGTGGCATTGGAGGTAAAAGTCACCACTCTTTTTAACTCTTATCTTCCTGCTGAATAGCTTGAACATCTATATCAACTTTTAATGTCCTCTGAGCCAAAGGAACATCTCCAGGTGGAATCAGGCAGATTTTTAAAATATTCCCCAATGATAAGACTGCTGTAGGAAATGCCTCCTGACCTTTCTGTTTAAAATGGTACTCACCTGTTTCCCCACAATTTCCCATTTTTCAATACTTAATACTCCTTCTGGAAACCAAGGACGACATTTTTGTACACATTCAACAAATTCTTCCACTTGTTTTGTTATTCTTAACAAGCCTCTTTCTTTAACTATATGCTTTAGCACTTTTAAATAATGTCCTCTGTCCTTAGACTGTCCCTGTCCCATTTTAATACTCTCTGTTTTAGACCTGATGAAAAAAATTATTTACCTTAATTGCTGCTGTCCCTTTATGAGCGCTCTTTTGACCCGCAGGTATCCAGACTTTATCTTTCCTTTCAAGATTGATTTCCCTCCAGGTCGGACTGTCCGTCCATCCTGTTAGTCCCTGTTCAAGCACCAGCTATCGCCTGCAATAGCTCTGGTGTGCTTCTGGACATGAATTTCTGAGAGTCAGGTCGGGTAGACAAACATATCCAAACACAAAAGGTTGGGAAGTGAAAATCTACCAACTTTATTTTTGGAAACTCAGACTTTTGATAGCAAAACCTTATCTCAGGAATGACCAGTTAAAAGAGACCCAGTTTTACAAGTTCCTGGGTAAATTTACAATATTTGTACTTAGAAAAATGCATGCTTCTCTATCAAAGAAACCTTTTACAACCATCCTGGAGTCACAGATTATCCTAGGTCAGGGTTCACTGGTGAGCCAAGGGATCCATTCAATGAACAATAATCCATACATACCTTTGATGAAGGAGATCACCAAGGATATGTGAATATCACTCCCTGGGGCTGGCCCTCTACAATTTAGTCCAACCCTTTGATTTTACCAATAAGAAAACTCCCAGGAAGAATAAGTAACTTGCTTAAGTTCACAAGATAGCAAATCAAAATTCCAACCCAGGTATTATCTCATTTTATCTTCACAACTCTGGGAAGTAGAAGCTTTTTTTATTCCTACTTTACAGTTAAGGAAACTGAGACAGACAAGAGTTGGATTACTTGCTCAGTGCCATATAGTTAGAAGGGTCAAGCTGGATTTGATCTAGGGTCTTCTCAACTGTAAGTCTGGCACTCTTCTCATTGAACCCCATGGTTACTTGATATGTTCTTAAACTCCTATCAGAGATTGGATTGATCTATAGGAACCTTTATAGGGAGCATGTTCCTAGAACTTCTAGAAACTCCTGGGGACTTCAGGGACATGGTACAGAGATGAAGGGAATATAAACACTTCCAGTCAGTAGCCCTACAAATTAATTTATGTTCTGAAGAGATTTAAGTTATCATCCTCCTTAGCAAACTGTAGCAGTAAGTTAATTGAACTTTTTTTTTTTAGACAATCAATGTGTGCTTGAGTCTTTTGTTTAGCATTTCTTTTGTCTGCTTAATATAAACACATCTCAACAAGTACAATGAGTGCCTTTGGACACTTTGGAGAGACACAGATATGAGTCAAAAGCCTCACCTTTAAATAAATTGCCTCTGGGTTTAATTAGCTAAAGAATGTTTAAAAAAATAGAACCTCTCATTAAATTTCATGGTCTCCAGGATCAAACTTGGTCCATATTGCAGGCCAAGGTCCAGGAGCTGAGAAGAGACCTTTATTGGGAAAAAAAAAGGAGTGGATTCAATCCCAAATGCTTGGGTCTAACAATAGTTGCTTAATGTTAGAATTTTATTCACAGATAAGTTACTCCCTATAGAGTACCAAAATCTCAACTAGCTGGAAAATAAAACCTAATATTAGCAAAGTAGTTTGAGTTCTTTGGAAGGAAAGTGTTATATAAATACCAAGTATTATTTCTTATGGTAGATTTGATTGATTTGTTTCTTTTTCTGTCAAACATCTACCTTTGTACTTCCAACTTTTAGAGTTTAAATTTAGGAAAAAACATCTGTTGAAACACCAAATGTCTTACCTTTTTTATGACTTGCTAATGACAATAACCCATGTCTTCCTATCAGTTATGGTTTATCAGTTTGTATTCTAAGCTTACACTTCTAGAATAAGTTATGTCTTCAGTGACTTCAATAGAATAGACTTTAGATTCTTTTAAAGATTGTCAATCATTGTGAAAGAAATTCCCAGCAGGATTTTGTAGCTTGTTGGGGGTGGAGAAGGGCCAATCACCCTGAAATAATCAAACAATAGGGTTTATAACAGTAGTTAGATTTGCATTCACCAATATTCAGTCTTTAGGCATGGTATTTTCAAATCTCAACAGAATGGTATCTTGCTAAGCAAAATATTTCCTTCATGAATCCTCATTTTAATATCAAATATAAGAATGGAAATTCATTTGGCCAGAACCATCTATAGGAGATTTCATTATTTTAAGGCGCTCTTATCCTGAAGTTATCGTTCATGAATTACTGAACTTCAGTTATTGGCATGAATTTGTGTTACATTTATTGCATCATTCAGGAATGACAGTATCTGCTTGAAATAAAGTAAAATGCCTCTTGGGAATTGGGAAGCAAACCCAATTATCCCCTTGTCTTCTAACTTTGTGAGATATTTCAAATATAACATTGCCCTTCAGTAAATTTTGTCTGTATAATAGGACGCTGGGAAATCTCTATCAGAATTCAGCAGATTTTCAATACAAGTTTCTTGTCACATTCTTGGTTAACTGTCTGCTAATAATCATAGTCCCATGCTAAACCATTGCTAAATCATATGATCATATTTATTATTAATCATTCTATAACAAAAAGGGGTTTATTTAAACATGGTTTTATTCTTCTACAACAAAGAATGGGTCCCCCATTTCTAGGGACACTATTGGCAACATCGGTTTCATAGTATTTCTTTTTTCTTAGAAAGGACAAAATTGATCTCTTCTCAAATAATACTGAGCACTCCCCACACACAATATTGCAATTTCAATTCAAACCTTATTAAGCAGTTACTATGGGCAGGACAAGTGGATGCTGGGGAAGCTACAAATTTTTGATAAGTCAAGTCTCTGGCCTCATAGAACCTGGAGTCTAATAGATACATGCAAAGAACAAAGATGATGTCTGTCTTGTTACTGAATAAGAAAGGTAAGAAAAATAATAATGAGGATGAGAAAATAGACATCTCACTTAATGGAACAGAGAACCTCCAACTCACTGATCATTATAAACATACTTGATTTTCCAAATTGATTCTCTTGTCTCCATAGATCACATTATAAAATCAGAGCTCTGGTGCATGCAGAAAATAAAAAACAAAAAACACATCTCCAAGACTGAGTTGAAATATCCAGTAAATAGAAAATTAAGATAATTACATCCTTATGGTAAATTGATTGAAGTAGTACACCAGACTTCTGGGAGTTTCAATCCTCATGAAGTTCATTTTTCCTTAGTAGCAGTACTTTGTAAAATCATCTCCTCTCACTCCATTCTCCAATTACTGGATTATAAAGATTTTGGAGATTCCTTTTCTCTGTTCCTACTGACCACTAGAATAAATACATGGAGGAAATTTCCATATTAGGAGTTTCCCATGTAAATATCAATATGAACTAAAACAGACACATTAAAATGGATTTACACTCAGCAGTATAGTTGGAATATATCTGACTCAGAAGTTGGTGAAAAAGTTCTTAAGTTGGTGAAAAAGGTCAGGGATATTAAAGGCAATGCAGATGCCAAGAAGAAACTTTAGTTCAATACCAACAATAATAAACATTTGATCAATATCTCATAGATATCTTTTTCAATTTTAATCAAAAAAGCTTCTAATCTTATGTTGAGGATTGGATTATTTTTTCATACTGAGATAAACTGTGATGTCTTTGAGCTAAAACTCTGTCATATCTCTAAAACTATGCTTTTCTATTAATCTTTTTTACTTCTCTTAAACTCCTCTGACTCTTCTAATTGCTTGGAAAAATCAGACTGGCATCATGATACTTGACTAGAAAAATGATAATTAAAATTTATAATCTCTTATTTTAACTGTAGATTCCTAGTAATAAATATATAGTAGTAGAATTATATATATATATATATATATTATTTATATAATGGAATATTATAAGTCAGAACCAATTTGTAGGAAAACACAATGAATATATACAAATATATCCTTACGTGTATATATAAAATATATATATGTTGTGAAACACACATATGAATGTATGTGAAAATGTCTAAATGTTATTATCTCTTTAGAACTAATAAGGACCTTAGTTAGAGGTTATCTTCTCTAACTCCCTCATTTAATAGATGAGAAAACTAAGACCCAGAAAGATTAAATAATTTGCTTAGTATAGGACAACTAGTTGGTGCCAGAGCCTAAACTGGATGTTAGGGGTCCTGCATCTTCAATTCTTTCTTAAAACAAAATTGATGTATTTTATTTTTACATTGCCCCAATGCTCCCATATATCCCTTTCCTTTCTTTCTCTCTCTCTCTCTCTCTCTCTAAATAATAAAGAATTTTCAGGAGAACTGATTCAGTATTAACATTCTTCATTTCTTTCTTTTTTTTCCCTCAATCTCTGCTTTTGCATTCAGTTACTATAACACCCATTCTTTTCAGTCATTCAGTAGGAACAGTAAAAAAAAAAACAAAAGGACTGGAAGAAAATCAAGTTGATACTGACTATTCAAAAACTGAACATCTTTATAATTTTACAAAGTCCTTCCTTTATCAATCCTGGATGAATATCACTTTGAAATGAATTATAGTACTTGAATTTGAATAGTTCTAAGAGAGTTCAATCTCTGGTAAAGCCATTACTAAATTTCCAATAGAAGGGATGTTCAATGTGAACATTTCCCTTATCACCCACCACATTAAAGCAAAAGGCAAAGCATTTAATTTCTCTAAAATTAATTTTTCTTTGTAATTACCATTAGCCCTTTAAGGTAAAGAAGAGCTATAGCCATATATATGGGATTCGTTAATGTCTTATTTCAAGTTCAATTATCATTCATCTTTAATAGTTGATTGCCTCTTTTTCCTGTATCCTTTTCCTTCTTATTTCCAATTTAAAATTTACTGGTATGTTAGTGTACTAACTTTTTAACTGTTTGTGGACAACAGTTTTATTTTGCTTTTTTAAAAATGCAGCTATTCAGTAAAAGTCCATTGCATTAATATGACCTTGAGGCTACCTTAATTAGCCTGCTACTTGTAAATTCTAAGTCCTAAGTGGGAAACAACAAAATTAAATTTGTCTCTAAAATCATGAAATCTGAATTATGAAAATGTAGGACTAGCCTTAAGCAACTTGGCCACTAAGTCTCTCTGCGCTCTCTTTATCCCATTGGATAGCACCAATCACTTCCTCAAACAAAAATGCAATTATGTTCCGTCTATTTCCCTAATTATCCATTCCTGCCATCTAGAATGACAAGATAAATATATTAATATTGTGAATTCAGTGCAGTGAAAAAAATGCTGAAGTTAGGATCAGAAGGGCAGGATCTGTAATTTACAAAATATTTAATACCTTAAATCACTTCACATTATTTTACTTCAGTTTACTCATTTATAAAATGAAAAACTTGGATTAGATCACCTGATGCTCCTCTCTTGCCCTTTTCTACATAACTACAAGGTATAATCAATAGGTGTATTATATATAACCATAGGGATAAGGAAAAGACTTTTTATTCCTTCACTAAAACTTGATTTCCTACGACTCTTAATTGATTAGACATAAGACTAAATGTCATTAGTCGTTTCTATCAATAGTGTCCAACTGTGTGACCTCATGAGGGATTTTCTTGGCAAAGATCCTACAGTAGTTTGCCATTTCCTTCTCTACTTCATTTTACAGATGAAGAAATTGAGGCAAGCAGGGTTAAGTGGCTTGCCCAGAGTCACATAGCTAGAAAGTGTCTGAAGTCAAACTTGAAATTGAGAAGATAAGTCCTAATAGCCTGATTACATTCTGAAAATTGGATTAACAGAATACTGGCCACCAATTAATGAAATAAATTCACAGAAATTTATGAAGATGTGTACAATATTTAATCAACATTGAGGGCATACTTTCAAAGGATCGTTTGAGAATCAAATAAAATCATTTGTATATATAATATAAACATGTGTGTGTGTGTGTGTGTGTGTGTGTGTTTAGGCTGTTTACTTTTGTTATTTGGGCTTTATTTTTGCAGAACAATGGGGTTAACTGACTTAAGGCCTCACAGCTAGATAATTATTAAGTGTCTGAGGCCACATTTAAACTTAGGTTCTCCTGACTCCAGGGCCGGTGCTCTATCCACTGAACCACCTAGCTGCCCCCAACCTTTTACTTTTTACTTAAAAGTTATTGTAGTGGGTAGAGCACTGGTCTCAAAATTCCAGTCAAATTCAAATTTCCATCTTATACACACTGTGCAAAGCTAGCTATTTAAACTCTCAGTGTTAAGATATTCTCTAGAAATTTAAGTTGAAAAAATTGTTGGGTTTCATTGATTGGAGGTCCTCACAGGGAGTGTCATACAATTTTTAAAGCATAGGTATGATCAAGATAGATGATAGATAATGTTATTACCATAGTTATTATATCTTACCATCATCATCATCATCATCATCACAGTACAATCACCTTGAGTTTGTCTGATGGCATAACAGAGAAATGATCCTGAAACAGTATTAGCTATTCTGCTATTATATAAATTTAATATTAATTGGACTAATGAGGGAAGTCCTTAATGAGGGAATAAAATACACAGAAAGAAAAAGAAAAGTAAGTGTGTGTGTGTGTGTGTGTGTGTGTGTTTACGGAATGGGGCACAGGGGAAGTTATTCCAGAAAGTACCTAACCCAGAGAACATTATATTCTTGGAGTCAAAATCTTACAGAACAAGGTGGGTGGAGTAACTACTTTTTACAGTTGAACAAAAGTAGAGGATGTAAGCTCACCTTTTGTTAGACTCACAGCAAATTGTGCTCACTAAAAGTAGACAGAACAATAAAACAAAACTATTTTATATGCTATATCATAACAAAATTATGATGTAATTTGATATCTTGAATATTTTTCTGGGGATATTTATTAAAATGTTCTCAAATTTGTATGAATCAATGCTATATCTGGGTGACTATGGATGAGTTCACTTTTTGATAAGGTCAGTGTAGTTTATTAGTTTACATCTCCAGGATATTGTGAATCATTATTATTATCAACAACAAGAAGTATGAGGAGGAGGAAGAAGAGGAGGAGGAGGAAGAGGAGGAGGAGGAAGAAAAAGAGGAGAAAGAGAAGACACAGAGACTGTGGTAGCAAGGGTAATGGTCATAGAAGAGGTGATGATGGTGTGTTAGGAGTGATGGTAGTGCTAATTGTAAGAGTAGTTGTAGTGTCATTTTTGACTACTCTTTTGGATGGTTGATCACAAGGTCCAGAATTAGATACCTAACCTAATATTACTTTGTACAGATTCTACAGACTATTGAACAACTGGATAAAATGACTATCTTTGTTAAATTAATAGAGGGAAAGGGTTGCAGAGAAGGAAATTAGTATTTTTTCAATGCTTATGATGTGCCAAACCTGTTATACATTTTACAAATATTATTTCATTTGATCATCACAACATATCTTGAAGGTAAATGTTATTAACACTCATTTTACAATTGAAGAAACTGAGGTAAATAGAGACTAAGTGACCTGCCTAGGATCAAAAAGCTAAGTAAGCATCTGAGGCCAGATTTGAACTTGTCTTCCCTAATTCCAGGCCCAATCCTCTATCCACTGATTCATCAGTATATAAATTAACCTCCTGTGGTTTTTCTATAAGTTTGCTAGTCCAATTGTAGTAGTAGGCAGGACCACAGGGAGGTTATGCACCACATTCTGTTCTCACAACAGGCCTCTATATTTCTGAAAGACCTATATATTTCAAAATCTTTTTGTTCCACAAAGCTAGGGAAAGATGAATATTTTATATGCCAACAATTTTTTTTTAAAAAAAGCTGTTTCTTGGCTTTTGTAGATCAATGTTATGTCCAGATGACAGTGGTAACAAATTAGTCTGGGATACTGCTCAGACAACAGTACAATTTATTGACTGAATTCTCTAACATATATTGAAGGTCATCATCTGATAAGCTCATCCTGGATAAACTCATCACCTGAAATACCATCATGATGGAAACATCCTCATATGTGTCTGTCCTGGAAAAAAAAAAACAATAAACTCCTCCCAAAGCCTTTCCTTATAGAATGCTTAGAATTTTCCGGTTAATATCATTTCACAGCTGGTGCTCTGCAAAGTTTTGACTCCAAGAATATGATGTTCTCTGGGCTAGGTGCTTTGTGGAATAGCTTCCCCTGTTCTCTACTTCCTAAACACACAAAACTTTCATTTTCTTTCTGTGTATTGTATTCCCTCATGAAACTGTAAGCTTCTGGAGGGCCGAACCTGTTTTCCTTTTTCTTATTTACATCTTCAGTCCTTGGTATGGCACAGTTTCTGGTACACAATAGGCATATAATAAATATTTATTGGCGATGACTATTTGTATTATAGGTCTGAGAAAGATAGTGAGCTCTCTAATGTATAGTCATGTACCTCAGATAAAGTATTTGGTGAATGACAAATTTTGGTAGCCTGTAGTGATGTTAAAGAGTTTCTAATATTTCTTTGCATTTTAGTTGCTATTAATTTCATTTGAAGTAATAATATGTACATACATGTGTGACTCTGAACAGGTCATTCAACCAACTTGAGCTTTAATTTCCTCATATAAAAATAGAGTCTGCTATGTTCTCAATGTTACTATTATCCTTAGAAACAAAAGTTAATTGTTGTTGGTATAAGAATGAATAGAAGACAATGTTTCTTATTTTTTATTTTTGGTTTATGCAAGGCAATGGGGTTAAGTGACTTGCCCAAGATCACACAGCCAAGTAACTACTAAGTGTCTGAGGCTCGATTTGAACTTGGAGTCAGGAGCTCTATCCGCAGCACCACTTAGCAAAACCAAAGTTTTAATATATTAATCTTTAATTATAAAACTATATGCATCAGCAATCAGGCACAGAGGAAGAATAGGGACTTCTTAGTGTCCCTAAAATCATAATATCGGGAAAGTAAACTGCTTCTTCTATGTATAAGATCAGCCCTACTGAAATAATAGCTTCTCAGAAACATATAAATCTTTAAAGCTAGTATTTGGATAATGTCATTTGGTTATATATGTGACTAAGCTAACCAGTAAAATCCAATGTGCCTTGTCATCTAAATTATCTTCAGCAATAGAATTACTATTGCTTTGATGAGTGATAGTCTTTTTCACTGTAACATGTCAAGGTGTCAAATATTAACGCAGATATTGAAGAAACCAAAAAAACATATAATTAGCTTTTTTTTTATTTTCCCATTTTCTAGTAGGTATGCAATCCCCAGTATTGCAAGTGGGAGGTTTTCCTTTGAAATGCCCTGTTTTATCATCATGAATATGGAATGGTAAATAATTATTGCTCTCAGATGAAATTACCACTTCATGTATAAGCAAACATCAAGAGTCAATAAGCACCCAAAAGACCTCAGCCTACACTTTACAAACTTTACATGGAAGATCTGATTTAAAACTAATCACAGATAATATATTTCATTTCTTTTAATTAATTTTATGCTTAAATTCATTGACAAGAGGGGACAGCTAGGTGGTGCAGTGGATAGAGCACCAGCCCTGGAGTCGAGAGGATCTGAACTCAAATCCTGACTCAGACACTTAATAATTGCCTAGCTGTGTGACCTTGGGCAAGTCACTTAACCCCATTTCCTTAAAATTTAAAAAAACTTTAAAATTCATTGACAAAAAAGAACAGAGCAAGGGACAGCTTTATCCTTAACCTAGGAGTCAGGAGGACATAGCATCCCTTCACTCAAATCCAATTCATGTGCTGGTCATGGCATCATCTCCCTGAAGTCATGGTCTTCTTCAAAAATGAAGGACAACCATTATTAATAAACCCCATTGCCCCACAAAAGAAAGCATAGCTTTATTTTTAGTACAAATATAATTTTCTAAAGAATTGCCTTTATAGAGTCTTAATTTGATACCTCTGCTCTGTGAAATTCCTTGACTAAGGTCTGAAAATTTTAAAAAAGAAAGAGAAAAGAAAAACCCTATAAGCATAATCTGAATTACTCTGACCATAAAAGGGATCTCTGATTTTGCAGAAAATTCCAGCTATCTGACCAAAAACAATATAAATGAAGCAAACCCAAGAATTTCATTTTCTGCTTGAAAAGTTCACTTTTTTTTGGTAATACATTTTCCTTCTTTTGTTTTAGAATTTCCTTAGATGCTTGCCTAAATACCCTACTGTAATGATAATGAAGCATTCTGACCCATGCCAGCCTGTAACATTTTGACATGCCTTGATTTGCCCATTTGGCCCCAGGAGTCATAACACTTGGAGGGAGAGAGATAGATAGCAATGAGAGCCTTCTATAGCAAAACAGAAATGCTCTGAACTCCACAATGACAGGAATCTGGTTTGTCCCACTGTTTGCTTTCAGTACTAGATATGTGACAGTTAAAATGGATCATGTAGACATATGTGGGGAACAATTTATCAACACTTCCATCTAGATGCTGAGATTTCAGAGTCTAACCAAAACCCAATGACATTTCAATTTCTGGGAAATAGTATTCCTGAGAACTTAAAGCAGTATCTTGCTATTCTGTTTGTCCATAGACTTTCCTTTTTTGTTTGTTTGTTTGATTGTTGGATTGAGTGAATTGCCCAAGATTACACAACTAGTAAGTATCAAGAAATGTGCCTTGTCATCTAAATTATCTCCAGCAATAGAATTACCATTGTTTTGATAAGTGATAGTCTTTTCACTGAAAATTTCAAGGTTTCAAATATTAACATAGACATTGAAGAAACAAACCAAAAAAAAAAAAAACCCATATGATTTATTTTTTAAAATTTGAACCAGTATTTCCTCCAGGGCCAGTGTGTCCATGGAATTTCAACAAGGAAAGACATTCAAGTTTCTTTGGTGTTTTCAAACCAAATGATTACAAGTGTCTAGCTCCAGTTTTTTGGTGGACTTGGAACAATTATTAACAGATAATGGGGTTGATATTCTTTTGCCTTGACCTTAGCATAGGAGGCTGAAGTGTTCAAAAGGAATGAAAACACAAAGGGAATCTCCCTCCCTTTTCTAGGGGGCTGGAAAAGGGATTAAATGAAATCCATAGTTTATGATACTGCATTAAGTTACAGTTTGTGAAAATGTTTTATTATTAACATGCTTATGATCCTTTTATCATTCAGATTAAATATTTCATAAAGATCTTGATAAAGATTATTCAATGAAACACACATGGTGGAGCAGCTATAAGGGGATGTAGAAAAGGTAGAGTCTCAAGCAGAGCAATATGATTTGAAAATTCATCCACATACAGGCACATCCCTAGACAAAGAACCCAGAATCATCCATGCAGAGAATCTGCTGAGATTCCTTGTTATAAAGGAATAGATCACTTAGCTGAAACTTGGTGCCCTCAGGTGTTAGATAGCAGTTATTACATATACATTTTATATTCGGGGGGAAAAGAAAGCATAATATATACATAAATGATATAAATTTTACTTGCAGCCCTACCTACTCATCATAGAAGTGTCAAATATTTTAGCCACAACATTCCCAAGTGTAGCCCAGACCAAATTAAAGTGTAATTGGAAAATGTTTAACATAATAAAAATACAATAAAATATAGATCATACTAAAATTTAATACTGTCATTCTGTGGCCTACAAGGATCCTTATGTGTTGCTTAATGGTATCTTTTTTTTTCTTATTTCTTGGCACCACTGATTTATAGCAAGTTTTCTGAGTTCTGATTCATACTGTCACCATCATTCTTGCTAACTTCTGACTTAAGATCAAGAGGTCCCCAATTCACAATCTAATAGCTGCTCAAGATTCATTTGGGAAAAGGCAGTTTGTTATTAAGGAAAGAATAATTAATTTATCATCAAAGGACCTAGACCTCTGCATTTTCTTTCTTTCTTTTTTTTTTAGGTTTTTGCAAGGCAAATGGGGTTAAGTGGCTTGCCCAAGGCCACACAGCTAGGTAATTATTAAGTGTCTGAGACCAGATTTGAACCCAGGTACTCCTGACTCCAAGGCGGGTGCTTTATCCACTATGCCACCTAGCCATCCCTAGACCTCTGCATTTTCTTACTTTTTAACAAACCAGCTCTGTGACCTTGGAGAAAAAAATTAATCTCTCTGATCATTAATATCTTCATGTGTAAAATAAAGAGTCAGACTAGATGAGCTTGAAGGATCCTTCCACCTCTAAAACTTAGATCCTATTGAAACCAATATTTATCACTGAGTTTCTTAAGTGATTTAGTTTTTGTTATATAGTGTATAATGAGAACCAATGGTGTAATAATTGCCATAGCAAAAGTTTTCACTTATTTGCAATAGGGTAGATTTTCCTACAGACTAGAACAAAATTGAATTTTATAAAGATAAATAAAAATTTCACTCCTGGGTAAAGTACTCCACCTTAGAGATGGTTTAATTGCAAAGAAACTTGATTCCTTTCTGATAGCTTTTTATTAAAACTGTAGATTCCACTGGGAGAATTATTGTTGTTGTCTAAATTGAGAAAGAACTTAATGGATTTTCTTGCTAATGTATAAGGTATTTCAGGAGAACTTTGGATTCAGTACATGATGGAAATTCAGGACCAAATAGGAAGAGATACTTGTGAAGGACATAAGTAGGAATGCTAAAAAGCAAGAGAATAGTGAGGTCTGAAGACCACAGTATTAGAGGGCATAGTAACAGAATTCATATCAACTTATTCTTTATATAAAAATTAAGTCATGTCTGACTCTGTGACACCATTTGGGATTTTCTTGACAAAGATGCAGGAATGTTTTACCATTCCCTTCTCCAGCTCATTTTATAGATGAGAAAACAGAGGCAAACAGAATTAAGTGATTTACACAGGATCAGACAGCTAGTAAGTGTCTAAGGTCAGATTTTATATCAGAACTTCTTAATTCTTGACCAGTGTTCTATCTACTGAACCACCAGTTACCCATTGGGAGGCATGTAATATTTATTGATTTGTCTTTTAATCAAGACTTCTTTTCCTATTTTGTGTCCAATATGCTTGCAAAAAGAGAACAAGTGCCATTTGACTGGGTTATCAAATAGAGATTTTCCAAGCTTTGAAGAGTGGGAACATGAGCCAAGAGAAATATGACACCTCTAAAAAAGAAACTCAGATCTCTATTGCCAAAAGGATATATGATTAAAGAAGCATATTATGTTTACCCTCTATGTTTTTATGAATCTTGATAATATGCAGACAGGGTTGTTTGTCAGTCTGTTATAATCTGAGACCATACTTTCCCTTAAGTTCATAATTAAAAATAATATTAATAGTATTATATTAACATAAGTTAAACTGTGGAAGATGAATACCATTTGAAGTATAGTTGTTGGACATCAAAAATGAGGTTATCCTCTATCAAGGATAATTGTTGCAATGGGTTTCTTTGTGTATTTTTAAATAAACTTCCACAATAGCTGAACCAGCTTCCAACCTTGCACCACAACATCTCAATGAACACAATGTAGGTTAAGAAATTTTGCTGCTCTTGTTGTTGTCATTTGTATAAAATCTTTGAGTTCATCAGTATACTAAAATTACGGTATGGAAATTTCCACTCATGAAGACTGGTAACTAGTTTGTAACTTAGAAGTTTAGAGAATTGCCAGAGTCACTGAGAAGTGAAGTGATTCATAGAGCTAATATATGTTACAAACAAGATGAGCTCAGGTTCATAGTTGGCCCTCTATCCAGTGTGCCCGGATTGCTACTTGGGACAGGAATAGAAGAAATTTCCAATTATTTCTTCTTAGAAATAAAACACACACACACACACACACACCACACACACACTCAGTTTTGATCTTCTCCTCCTGCTTATCTACACAAAACACACACTCATGCACATATATATGCATATGCACACTTACAACTGAGATCATTTGACCTTGACCTCCCTTACCTCCAGACCTTCAAAAAACATGTTCTAGTTAAGAACTTAAAGGAAAGCATGGTCTCAGAATCTATCAGACTATTTGACAAACAAGTCAGTCTGTGTATAATTTTCCTTATCTCCTGGTTTTTCCTTGTAACTAATTACAGGTTACAGACTGCTCTTCAGC
Source organism: Macrotis lagotis (assembly GCF_037893015.1). Lineage (NCBI taxonomy): Eukaryota > Metazoa > Chordata > Mammalia > Peramelemorphia > Peramelidae > Macrotis > Macrotis lagotis. The sequence continues at coordinate 177,741,619 of NC_133663.1, forward strand.
TCTTAGATCACTGTTATACTTGAAGCATGTCTTCTTAATATGTGAGGTTCATAGGGATATAAGAGTAGATATCTCTAGCTTCCTATTCTTCCATCCTTCTCCAAAGGAAATTGATTGTTGACAGGATGATAAGTAGGAGTTTGGAGCCAGAGGTTGGTCCTTCTGCTTTCTTCTGAGAGATGAAGTAATTGGCTAGAATTAAATCTATTACCTTAAATATTATTAGTCTATGGGTGCGAGCTCTAGCTTCTGGTAGTCTTTTAGGTGCGAGCTCTAGCTTCTGGTAGTTATTTTTTGATGGAAAGAGGAGGACTTTCTCATACTTTAAATCCAAAACTTGTCTCCCTTCCCTCTAAATGCTGGTTTCACAAGAATACACATAGTGAATAGAAATTAAACTTATTTTTCTATGATACCAAAAGAGAAACCATGGCAAGTATACATATGAATACATATATCAGGCAATGCTGATTGAAGGAACTCTCCCAGTAAGATCAAGATATTTCAATGAGAGAGAGTGAAAGCGAGAGCGAGAGCAAGAGTGAGAGAGAAAGAGAGAGAGAGAGAGAGAGAGAGAGAGAGAGAGAGAGAGAGAGAGAGAGAGAGAGAGAGAGAGAGAAATAAGGAAGGAGGTTTTGGGGAGAGAGAAAGAATGTGTGTCCCAGATCTTATTCAAGCAGAAAATTCCTTAAAGTAATATAGCAAACTGGGATTATGGATATGATAGAGATTGCCAGGTGTTTTCATTCCAGTTTATTTTCTAAGTCTTTCTCTCTTTTCAACAAATTAAAAAGAGTTTGGCATCATAGATTTTCTCTCTAGAAACCAAAATATCCAGGTTTTCTCTTCTCTTTCCCTTTCAACTACTCAGCCCACTACTCATGTATGAGTAATCAATCTTCACTATAAGGACAGAATTCCACACAAGTGGCCCTTTGAATCAAGGAGTACATATCCAATCAGTTTTGTTGACTCAGAACTGGGCCTACCATCTTTTCCTTTACTTTTTATGTCCTGAATATATCTTCACTCATTCTACTGACCTAGCACTCCAATCTCTATTCACCTGGACTCCCCCAATACATGGCTGATATTTATGGATTGCTGTAAACAGTGGGTGTGGTAACCAACCTATTTCTGGGCTGGTGCTGGGGATTCTAATTCTGATATGCAAACAAAGAATAATAACAATTAATTTTTGTTCTTGAGTGAGAAGCAGGAAAGGCATTCTCAATTGTGGATGCTTCCAATTCAAAAGCACCCATTAAATGCTTACTGTATGTAAGAAGCTGTGGTCCCCGGTCCAAAGAAAATAAAGTAGCCCCTGGCCTAAAGAAGCATATATATATTTGTCAGAGAGATATCACATGGAAATAGAAATATTTATACTTGATAATTTAAGAACAACACTAACAACTAGAAAGATCAGGAAATGTTCTTTTCAAAAGAGGAATATTCTAAGAGTTGGAAACAAAGAGGAAGTATATTCTAAGCAACTGGGAAATATGTCACATATAGAGAAAGGCAAGTAGGCCACTTCAGCATACAACCTATGAAGAGGGGTGATATAAAATATTCTAGAAAGATAAGCTATATGATAGCTAAGGACTTTAAATGCTAAACAGAATTAATTATACATTCATACATATATACATATATATATACATATATGCACACACACATATATATATATATTCCCCATTAGGCATAGGGAGTCACTGAAGCTTCTTGAGCAAGAGAGTAATAGCCTGATGTGCTTATGGAAAATTATTTTAGCAGTTGTGTGGAGGGTGGCTTAGAGAAAAGAAAATTTGGAAGCATGAGTTCCTTTAGGTCAGGTATTGTAGTAAGCCAAAGGAGAAGTGATGAGGGCAGTAACCATTAAGTCAGTGGAGAGAATAAATGCAAGAGATGTTTTGAAGGTATAGCAACTCAGTTGATATGGAAGGTGAAGGAAGGTTGAGAATGACTCCAAGGTTGAGAAGCTGGATGATTAGAAGGGTAATGTGTTCAACAGAAATACAAACATTCGAAAAAGGGATGGGTATTGGCGGGGAATATAATGAATTCTTGAAGTATATTTTGAGATTATGATGCCTATAGAACGTCTAGTTGTAGGTGTCCAGGAAGCAAATGTTCAGGCCCATGGGGCTGGAGCTCAGGGTGGAGATGAAGACTAGATAAAATAGATCTGTGAGACATCTGCAATGAGGCTAAACTTGGACTCATGAGGACCAAGGAAATTAATGAGAGAAGATAGTAATCCCCTCCCCCCCCAAAGAACTTTAGATGGCACTCATATTTAGAGACTGGGACATTAATGATTATCTAGTAATGTAGAGTGAAAAGGAGAGATAAGGAAGATAAGAAGAGAACCAGGAAAGAACATTATCAAGGAAGTACAAAAAAGAATGAAGAACAGATAAGGAAAAGTAGATATCTCTGGAAAGAGAGCTGGAGCAGAATTCTAAGTACATTATGACTGTGGGTTTTTTCCCTCATCTTTTATGACTGTAATGTAAAAATAGTAATAGCAACAATAAAAACTTAATTTTTCTAAAGTTATGGGCATGGAAAAAATATCCAGAAGACAGATTGTGTCAAATTCTTATAATGAATGAGTCAGAAAGGAAGAAAATTAGATTGTAAATTTAGAGCTAGATGGAACCACTAAGGTTATCTAGTCCAATGTCTTTATTTTACAGATAAGAAATCTGAAGCCCAGCAGAATGATTTGCCTAAGGTCATACAGGTGGTAAGTGGAGGAATCAGGATTTGAAGACAGGTCCTCAACTCCAAGTTCAAGATTCTTCTCACTGATTGTTACAGGATAAATGAAAGTGCTAACTTCCTATTTTAATTATATTTGATAATTATGCTAGGTGGATAAGGCTTGATCTACCCAAAATGATTATTATAGGGCTTAGAGGGAAAGAAGTCCCTTATTCTTCTCTATAGATCCACTTTGTCCTTCAATCATGAATATTCCTTTCTATATTGAGATTTCACTCTGTGCACCAGTATTTTTCCTCCCTCCCTCTCTTCCTTTCCTTCCTTCCTTCCTTCCTTCCTTCCTTCCTTCCTTCCTTCCTTCCTTCCTTCCTTCATTTCTTTTGCTCCAGATGGATCTATGATTTAATTGGTATAAGAATCATCTTCTACCAACAGTTCTTACTAACTACTTTGAATCTTAGAGACTTGTTATTTGTCTAGGGGACTGAAAAATTAAGAAACTATTTTAATGTATATGTGATTTTTTTAATCTTTGAAAAAGGAGCTATAGATATAATATTAAATAAGAATCAACTTCTAATTTCTCAGAATTGAATCTTCAGGATTGTTTTGTATTACTAACTCCTCTTTCTCCTAATAAATAAAAATTTTACCATTTAATAATTTCCTTTCCATTCCACCAGAGGGCAGGCAGAGAAAAATAAAAGAAAATAATTTCTTTCTTACATAGCACTGTCCAGCTTGTATTACTACTATCAAAAAGATACCCTTCTTTTAGAGCCTTTCTTCCTTTCTTCCTCCCTTCTTTCCTTTTTTCTTTTCTAGAAATGTACACCCCCCGACACACACACACACAAACACTCACCCCCAAAACAAAACAAAATAAAAAATTTCAGGAAAGAGAAAATTGGTTATACAAAATAATCCTGGGAAATTAAATGTTGATTTTTGGGGGGGGGGGGTGCAAGGCAGTAGGGGTGTGACTTGCCCAAGATCACACGACTAGATAATTATGAAGTGTCAGAAACTGGATTTGAACTCTGGTCCTCTTGACTTGAGGGTCAGTGCTCTATTCATTGTGCCACCTAGCTGTGCCTGATTTTTTTTTAATACAAATATTCTTAATCAAAGATTTAAAAAATATATACATTAAAGCAGTTATTTAAGCTTTCAGTTCCTTCCATACACACACACACACACACACACACACACACACACACACACACACACATATATACATACACACACATACATGTATAATAGGTCTTTTTGTGGTGACAAAGAATTGAAAACTTAAATGAGCCCATTGAGGAATGCCTAAACTAATTGTGGTATATGAATATAATACTATTGTACTTTAAGAAATTATGGAGGGGTTTCAGAAAAACTTGGAAAGATATTTGTAATTGATTTAGAATAAAGAGAGAGGAACCAAGAAAACAATTTATGTCAATATTCTAAGTATGAACAGTTTAAAAAAAAAACTCAAGAATTCTGATCAGTGCAATAATCAACCATGACTCCAGAGTCATAATGGTGAGAATGGTATCCAACCTCCTAAGATCAAGAGGTTGAGCTAATATGCAGAATGAAACACATTTTATATTGGACCTGGCCAATGTGGAAATTTGGTCTATTTGTTTATGCTTGTTAGTAAGAAGGGTTTTGTTTGTTTTTTTCTCTTTTCCCATTTGACAGGTTGGGAGAGGGAGAAAAGAATAAACAGTTTGTAATTTTAAAAATTAAAAAAATTATTATAATTTTATTTTTATGAATCATAGAAATTATTCCTGGAAGAGGACATTAGAGATCAATTAATAATTAGTCCAGTCCTTTCATTTTATAGGAAAGGAAGCCAAGTTCTAGGGAAGATTAGTTAGATTAAAGATTTCTCAGAAGAAACAAGAGCATAATCTATATCTATTAATCTAATGCTTCCCTCTCCCCCATTCTGCTCTGCTAGTCTAGTGAATAATTTTATTGCCAAGTATCATTGACATTTCAGGAATCACTTATTTTTGGTGAAATGTGAGTCATAAAATGAGTGAATGAATGTAAAAAATATATCAAGTGCTTACTATATGACAGACAAATGCTAATGAGACAGCTCCTGCTTTCAATGAGTTCACATTCGAAATGGGAGAGACAATACATACAGAAGGGTATGTAATGCCAAGATTGACATAAAATCTTAGTGATCCTATAGGTATATATATATATATATATATATATATATATATATATATATATATATATATATATATATGTATATTGATATTTAAATTGAATGAATATACTCAGGGGTACTTAGAATGTATTGGTCTATGAGACTCTTTTGCCCTCCAGAGTAAAATGAAATGAATTGATGAACTTGATCCTCTTCCTTGAAGGTGAGAACCAAAGTCACTACAATAATGGCATTATACAGAAAGCAAGAATTAAGGAGAGGTCACTCAGTGCTTGCTTCTCACTGTGTCTACCAGAGATTTGAGGCAGGCAGGTGGGAAGGCAACAGTTTTATCAATTAGGTCTCTCTTGAAACAATAAGTCTCAGTATAATTGAGGTGATGTCAGTGGGCAGAGAGTATGGGAGGAATTGTGAGGCCAAGCTTTGACTGTCTGAGGATATTATGGAAGGTGGAACTTCATTATTTTGATTTCTTTTGAATAACTGACTCTTTGCCTTCAAAGGATAGTTTATACACCTCTATTAGATAAAGAAGAATATAATAACAGGTAACTGAGAAAAAATATAATGATAAAGTGCTCAAATTTATTAGAAAAAAAGATGTAAGCCCAGTATGAACTAAAGTTTATATCTTATATTGACAATAAATTGGATTTATTCATTTTTTAATCTATATTGGGAGCAGGGTAAGGTAAGAAAAAGATCAAGGAGCAGCCAAGTTCTTTGATTATGTGAATATCAAAAAAGAAGAAATGACAGAGAGAAGGCAAATCTATTAAACTCATATTTTGCTTCTGTTTTTTTTCTACCAAGAAGAATGATATTCACATCAGAAAGAAGAGGACAAACATTATTAAAAAGGAAATTAAAACCCTAGATAACTGAAGATATGGCAAGACAGCAACTAAATGAATTCAAGTCACCTGGCCTTAATGTACAAAAACCCTAGGGCATTGAAAGAGATTGTAGATGTAGTTATTGAACCACTGCCAAGATCTTTGAGGTTGTGGGGAATAGGTGAGGGGCCTCAGAACTAGAGATAAGCAATATTATTCCATTTTCAAAAGCGTAGAAAAGGTATATTCCACAAACTAGAGCCCAATTAGTGAGTTTGATTTGGATTCTTGGCAAAACTCTGAAACACATTATTGTGATGTTTGTGATCTTTTAGAAAGGGAAGGAGAAATCTTTAAGAGCCAACATGGCTACATTAACTATGAATAAGACTGACAAATCTCATTTCCTCTCAAGATAAGATCACTAGGAAAGGTAGGTAGATAAGAGGACTACAGTAAATATAGTACACCTGTATTTCAGAAAGCATTTGGCAAAATTACCTCAAGTAGACAAAAAGAAAAGATATAGGCTGGATCATAGTACAATTAATTGTATTCAAGACTAGTTAAAAGATTCAACTCAAAAGGGAGTGAGAAATAAACAAATCAATGTCAATTCACTAGTGGAGTTCATCAGAAATCTGTCTGTGGTCTTGTTCCATTTTTTTGTTTGTTTGTTTGTTTGTTTTTTGCAAGGCCATGGGGTTGAGTGGCTTGCCCAAGGCCACACAGCTAGGTAATTATTAAGTGTCTGAGGCCAGATTTGAACTCAAATACTCCTGACTCCAGGGCCAGTGCTCCATCCACTGCATCACCCAGCTGCCCTCTTGTTCCATTTTTAATAGTAACCTGCGTAAAGTATATTTATTGATATGTCTATTACACAAAGCTAGAAAAGCGTTGAAGGAGAACTCAAAAGGGAACTGACAAACTTGAATAGTATTTTTATTCTGATGAAAAGAGACATACTACTTTATTTTTTTGTTTCTTTCTTTTAGTTTTTTTTGCAAGGCAAATGGGGTTAAGTGGCTTGCTGAAGGACACACAGCTAGGTAATTATTAAGTGTCTGAGGTAGGATTTGAACTCAGGTACTTCTGACTCCGGATCGGTGCTCTATCCACTTTGCACCTAGCCACCCCTACTTTATTTTTAATACATTTTATTTCTTTAAATATTTACCACTTAAAGTTTAAAAATGTTAACATTCTTTAAAATTTTGAGTTCCAGATTCTTTTCTTCCCTCTTACCCCTTACCTACTCCTGAGAAGGCAAGCAATATGATTGATTATATACATAAAGTCACATAAAACATACTCCAGTTTCAATGAGTGTGAAATCCCATTCATGTAGTATATATTCATGAATATATGGTACAGAATAGAACATCCATGCTTACTCTATATACTCCAATGAATCCTGCATAAGAGCTCCAACTAACCTTCTGGGGAACCTATTTTAAATTTCTTAATATTATGTGAATGGCAGTATAGCACATGGTCTTATCAATTTACTATCACATTGGCTAAATTAGCAGCCTATCTTGTTTTCAGCTAATACACCATTTTGATGTCCTTTAAGCAGTTTTTGAAATAGTTTTTTTTTAAATAGGGTCTTTTTAAAAATACTATATACTTCACTGAACCTTTCCTAGTTAAAATTTTAAAACAGTTAAGCAAAAACTGACCAACAATAGACCACATCTAAACAACTTATGTAAACTCCCACTTCACTAAGAAGGAATAACATTCAATAGTGTGTCTGACTTCCATCCCATTGTTATCTAGATAGATAACTCCCATTGTTATTTAGACAGAAGCCACCTGGAGCATCAAAGCTATCTTTCCAAAGAAGGATGCTGGACTCCCATCCAGTATATCTTTTTTTTTACTTATATATAAATATTTTATTTGTTTTCCAATTATATGCAATAGTAGTTTCTACCTATCTTATTTTTTGTAATGTTTTGAATTTTACAATCCCCCCCCCCCCATGGGTATATCTTGATATTCAGACAAAGGCATTTAGGCCTGGCACCTTAGAAACAACCCACCAAAGAGAGATGTTGAGTCACCTAAATTCACTGAGATAACAGAATCACCCCAAATCTTCCCAGAATAAATAATACATAATGCTTCCTCTTTAAAATTTCTCACCTTTCTACTTCATTGCTTATCCCCTAAGGATCAACCTGGTTACAATAACTTGTAACTGCCTTTAGTTTCTTTACATTGTTGAATTTCCCTAAGAAATCTAGCCCATACCACTGCTTTACTTTGTTATTTATTACTTTATTCTTTACTTTGTTATTTATTACCTTGTCTGCAATAATCTGTAATAAACTTTTAGTCCCCAACACGTCTGAGTTAAGTCTTTTAAATGAATTCATTCATTCTTGCATCCTAAACTATACTACCTAGCAACAATATTTTCATTATATTCAATTTATTCAGCTATTTCCCAATTAGAAGCCTCACTGTTTCCAGCTTTCCTACAATTTGCTGTTGCTAATATAATAATAATATTATTATTCACCTACTCACTCTCTCTCTCCCCCTCTCCTTATTCTCTCTCTCTGTCTCTGTCTCTGTGAGGATTTCACTTGTATAAGAAACTTTCCATGATGAAGTTCTCTCTACCATTACATTGTGAGCTCCTCAAAGACAAGCACTATCATTTACCTTTCTTTGTATTGTCAGCCTTTAGTACAATTTCTAGAACATTAATAAAATGTTTGCTATTTGAAAATCAACATCTGCTCTACAACTTAATTTTGGGGAATTGTTTCTGAGGGCACTGAAAAATGGAAGGACTTTACCAGTCTCATAGAGTCAATATATGTCAGTCTAGAATTCAGATCTTCTTACATATAGCTCTCTACCCATCACACCATAACTGCTTCTCTTACTCTCTCCTCATACTTTCTCCCTACCTCCCTCTTTCAATGTCTCTTTTTCCCATTTCACCTCCTCTCTTCTTCCTCCCCTTTCTAAATCTTATTCTATATAGATAGATAAACAGATAGATACATAGATAGATGTGGATTTGTATATGTAATGAGAGCCCTAACTCAAACCAATATTGCCAGTCCATGATGAAGTTGAAATAAAATAAGGCACTCATAGGCCATTCAATCATTTCAAAAGGAATTTTACTTAGGCATAACAAAGGAGAGATACTCCAGCATTTAACTTAGATAAATGTGATCTCCATATGGAAAATGTGTCTGGTCATCAGGATAGGCTGTATTCAACTCATGATGATAGCATATATGCCAAATACAAAGGCATTTTTATCTACTTGGTTGATCAAGAAGACATTTCAATATGGCCAGAGGCAACCAGAGAGTTGTGTTTAAGAGAGCTGCAGTTTGAGTCTATGCCACTTAAATCCTGAGAACAGGTTTGTTAACTTTCAGGGAAAAATTTGCTTGGGAGAAGAGAGTTGGGAGATTGCCCCCCTCTCACACATACACATAAACACATATGTGAAACTGTTATATACTACCTCAAATGAAATATATTATTTTTTCATCTTCCTCTTCTAGTCTATTTTAACCAAGTCATTACCCAGTTGCAGTAGAAATATACTTGTGAATTGCTCTGAATTTGAATTGAGTCTTCAGGATTAGAACAATTTGAATAAAAAGAAATAAAGAATTAAACTGGGGGAGGGGAGTCTAAGTCATTCAATGAAATGAGACAAGATGAAATACAAAGATGATGCTCCCATTAGGTCCTACTCCAAGACTTCATCATGGCACAGGAGAGAAAGATTCTTGAAGGCAATGATTGTAAATAACAAGATCCAACTGGAAAGGCTTTGAATACTAGCCCTGGGACACAATATATAATGTCTGTTCTTTAATGACTATTCCTGCTAAGTTCATTACTAAAGGGTAGACTATCTGATGATATAGTCTACTACACAGCAACTCATCAAATTTATCTTCCATGACACATAGCTGGGTACTATATAGATAGAAGTCTATACAGCTAAAAAGCCATGAAAACATGATTCCTTGAAGTAGGAAGCAAGTATATAAAAGACAAGAGTCAATTCATAATAGTAGATGAGAGATTGCCTCAGAATCAAGAAGTCCTGAGTTTAAGTCCTAATTCTGACACATTCTAACTAGGCAACCTCAGCCAAGTCATTTAACCTGTCAGTATTCTAGGTAATTCTCTAACTATATAATTCTCCCAGGTGCCTAGTAGCATTGGAAGGGGGAGTTTCCTCATCAGGGAGCTTATTATATCAATGAGATCATAGGTCTAGTTCCTATCACTGGTATATGGAAAAGGCATAGAAGAAATTGTTGTGTGTTTGTGTGTGTGTGTGTGTGTGTGTGTGTGTGTGTGTGTGTCCATAATAGAGATATGATGGTACAAGACTTGTGAAAAAGTGGAAGGCCATTTCTTAGCACCATAGAATCCTCCAGATCTAAATGCAGCTTCTGAAGAGTGTTATCCCCTTTAAGAAACCAATTCTTATTTTTAATAATCATTATTAAGGTCTTTCTTAGTTTCTTTTACTGACTCAACTTCTATATCACATTCTTTACCTGTGACCATACTTCCTGCTTCTGTCCTGCGTCATCTTTTTTCTCTGATCTCTCTCTCTCTCTCTCTCTCTCTCTCTCTCTGTCAGTGATCTCATCAGTTCTTATAATTCTAATAATCATCTCTGTGCAAATGACTCCCAAATCTATCTATCTGATATCTATCTGTCTGTCTGTCTGTCTTTAGTTTCTTTCTTGAGCTCTCACTGTATATCTCTGTTTATTAGATATTGCAAACTGGATATGTGATAGATGTCTAAAGTTCAACATGTACAAAAGAGAATTCATTATCTGTTCCCTAGATGCTCCATCCTTCCCATTTTCTCTATTTCTTTGGAAGGCATTACCATCCTTCAAATCACTCAGGTTCCTAACATTAGTACTATCTTAGATTCTTCACTATCAATCACCTCACACATCTAATTATTTTCTAATTCTTCCAATTCTGTAATAATGCTCATATCTACCTTTTTCTCCCTATTCACATGATCACACTACATTTAAAGCCTTTATTGCCTGGATCACTTCAGTAAAGCTTTTAATTGTTCTGTCTGCCTCAATTCTCTCTCATCTCTGAATCTTCTTCCACACAATTGCCAATGTTAGTTTCTAAAGTTCCCAAAGATTTTTTTCCTGAGTCTAATCCTAATTCCATAAAATTCAATAACTCCCTCTTTTCTGTAAGATAAAATATAAGGAGTCCTACCAAATTCCTTCATTGACACAAATAGATCCATTTCCCTAATGAATATGGAAGCAAAAGTTTTAAATCAAATACAAACAAGGAGATTACAGCAAAATATCATGGTTGTGCACCATGACCATTTGGAATTTATACCAGGAATGCAAAGTTGTTTCAATATTAAGAAAACTATAAACATAATTACCTTAAAATAAAAACAACAGGAATCATATGATTAAAATTGATAGATGCAGGTAAAGTTTTTGGCAAAATACATTGCCCATAAAATTGCTTGAAAGTATGGTAATAAATTAGAATTAAGAATAGATTTCTTAATAGATAAGTTATCTATCTAAAACTAAAAACAAGTATTATCTATAACAGGATGAACTAGAAGTCTCTCCATATGATTGGGGTAAAGCGAGGATATCCATTATTACCATATTATTCAATATTTCACCAGAAATGCTATCAAAAAAATAAAGGGAAGCAATAAAAATAGGTGATAAAGAAATAAAAATATCTCACTGCAGATGAAATGATACTATATTTAGAGAACCTAAAGCATCAACTAAAAAACTAATTGAAACTACAATTTTAGCAAAGTTGCAGTATATAAAATTAAATCCTCATAAATTATTTCTACATTTTACTAGCAGCCCAACAGAGAGAGAGATAGAAAAAGTAATTCTATTTAAAATAACTACAGGCAGAGCCAAGATGGCGATAAGAAGGGATCCAGTCTTAGGAGCTCTCTGATAAAACTCATAAGCTAAGGACTCTAACTAAACTTTCCAGAGACAGAACCCACAAAGGGACCCAGTGAGGCAGTTCTCCTACTTAAGGTAACCTGGAAAAGAGCAGAAAGGCTCTGCTCCCCTGGTCGGAGAGGCGCCTGCCAGAGGGGTGGCCTGCCAGAGCCAAAGAACTTCAGCCTCCCAGAGGCAGCCCCAGGGCGCTGGGAGCCACAGCTCACAGCAGCGGGGAAATTTCCTGAGCTGCACCCCAAGGAGCACTGGGCACAAAGTGGGGGAACAGCGGGGGACCTCTGCCAGAGCAGGTGGAGCCCAGCCCTTGGGGCATGCAGGGAGAGCAGCTTGGTCTTACTGCAGCCCAGACCCGGAAACAGAAGCAGGCGGAGTCAGCAAGCAGGAGCCCCCAGGGCATGAGCCCATTGAGCTGAGGGAGGGGAGTGAAGAGAGACTGCAGAGCTCTTCTGTCCTCTGCCTCTGGAACAGGACTCTGGGGCTCTGACCACATTCAGATCCTGATCCCAGTCTAGACCCCCCCATAGAACAACATGGCCCCCCACATTGGCCCCGTGGCAGAGGGGGGCGCTTATGGTCATTCACAGACCAGGAGGGAGGACAGAGCCTTACACACTGAGACCCTTGTGGGAGTGTCCCAAAAGCTCAGGAAGCACCCCCAAACCAGGCCCAGGCTGGGAAAATGAGCAAGCAGAGAAATAAGAGGAAGACTATTGAGAAATATTTTGCAAATGAGCCCAAGAAGGATCAAAATACTCAGTCTGAAGATGAGAAAGCACAAGCTCCTGCATCTAAAGACTCCAAGAAAAACAGAAATTGGGCTCAGGCTATGACAGAGCTCAAAAAAGACTTTGAAAATCAAATAAGGGAGTTGGAAGAAAAACCGGGAAAAGAAAGGAGAGAGATGCAGGAAAAACATGAAAATGAAGTCAGCAGCTTAGTCAAGGAAATCCAAAAAAAAATGCTGAAGAAAATAGCATGCTAAAAAACAGCTTAGGTCAAATGGATAAAACAGTTCAAAAAGTTATTGAGGAGAAGAATACTTTAAAAAGCAAAATTGGCCAGATGGAAAAAGAGATAATAAAACTCTCTGAGGAGAACAAATCCTTCAGACAAAGAATAGAATTCAGGGAGATTGATGAATTTAACAGAAATCAGGAATCAATACTTCAAAACCAAAAAAATGAAAAATTAGAAGAAAATGTGAAATATCTCATTGAAAAAACAACTGATATGGAAAACAGACTTAGGAAAGATAATTTAAAAATTATTGGAATACCTGAAAGTCATGACCAGGAAAAGAGCCTTGACATCATTTTCAAAGAATTACTACAGGAAAATTGCCCTGACATTCTAGAAGCAGAGGGCAAAATAGAAATGGAGAGAATCCACCGATCCCCCCGAGAAAGAGATCCCAAAAAACCAACCCCTAGGAATATTATAGCCAAGTTCCAGAACTCCCAAGTCAAAGGGAAAATATTACAAGCAGCCAGAAGGACACAGTTCAAATATCATGGAGCTGCAGTCAGGATCACACAGGACTTAGCAGCAACTACACTGGAAGCTCGTAGGGCTTGGAATACAATATACCGGAAGGCAAAAGAGCTTAGAATGCAGCCAAGAATGAACTACCCAGCAAGGCTGAATGTCCCCTTCCAGGGAAAAAGATGGACTTTCAATGAACCAGGGGAATTTCAAAGGTTCCTTTTGGAATGGCCAGAGCTGAACAGAAGGTTTGATCTTCAGATACAGGACTTAGGTGAAGCATGGAGATTGGAGGAGAGGGGGGGAAATATGAGGGACTTAATGAGGATGAACTGCATGTATTCCTGCATAGAAAAATGATACTGATAATACTCATCTGAACCTTCTCAGTTAATAGAGCAGGTAGAGGGAGCTTTTATAGTTGAAGCACAGGAGAAACCTGAATTCGAAGATAAAATATGGTGAAAAATGGAGTCAATAGAAAAAAAGGGAAATGGAATGGGAGAAAGAAAAAGGAGAGGGGGAATAGGCCAAGATATTTCACACAATAAGATTTTTTTTATTACAATGAGCTATTGCAATGATATGGAAGGGGGGAGGCAAGGGGGAATGAGGGAACCTTTGCTCTCATCAGAGATGGCTAGGAGAGGAAACAGCATACATACTCAATGGGGTATAGACATCTGGAGTAAGAAGGAGCGGGGAGCAGGAGGAAGGGGTGGGGATGTGCATGAAGGAGGAGAGGATGGACCATGAGGGGGAGAATGGTCAGATATAACACATTTTCTTTTTTACTTCTTGCAAGGGGCTGGGATTGGAAGGCCTGCCCAGGACCATAGGGCCAGATGGATTCTGGGCCTAAGGGGTGGTATTGGGGCTCAGGGCTTCTTGGCCCCAGGACCAGGGATCTGTCTGCTGCACCACTCAGCAACCCTACAGCAAAGTCAGAGTGAAAGGAGAGAGAAAATATAGTACATGGTAGTGGAGAAATAAGAAAGGAGGGAGTTGCGATCAGCAATGGCAACGTTGGAAAAATATGGAAGTAACTTTCGTGATGGACTTATCATAAAAATGTGATCCACCCATGACAAAGTGTTGGTGTTGGAACAAAGACTGAAGCACAAAAAAAAACCCAGTAAAAAAGTGGTATTTGATAAAGAAAATCATATTTCAATAGGTGACTACTATCTAAACAATAACATCCCTTTTAGTTCTCACCATTATGTCATCTCAAATAGTTGCATTCCTTTCCTATTCTCCTAATAAGGTTTTTAGTATGAATGACTTTGCCAGATCATGTTTCTGAGGCAAAATGTTGACCTTTTCTTTTTTTAAATAAATTTATTTATGTATTTTGAATTTTAAACAAAGTTGAAATAAAATAACTACAGACAATATAAAATACTTGGAAGTTTAAATCCATGAATTATATGAAAACAATTATATAAGTTTTCAAACAAAAGGGATCTAAACAATTAGGGAAATGTTAATTGTTTATGGGTAGATAAAATGATATTAGTAAAAGTGACAATCTTACCTAAATTAATTCATTTATTCAGTGATATACTATACTACAAAAAAAACCTGTTTTATAGAGCTATATAAAAATAATAATAAAATTCAGCTGGAAGAACAAAAGTTGAAAAATATTAGGAGAAACAATAAAAAAAATTTGGCCTGGCAACTACATTTCAAAGTATTAATCATCAAAATAATTTAGCACTGGCTAAGAAATAGAACAGTTGACTTAGTGGACTTGCTCATTCCATCAATGCAATAGTCAGGGACAATTTTGGAGTACTTGCAACAGAGAATACCATCTGAAACCAGAGAAAGAATTGTGGAGTTTAAACAAAGACCAAAGTCTATTAATTTCGATTTAAAAAAAGCGTCTTGTGTACTACATAATTTAACTATCTCTAATATTATATTTTCTCCTCGAGTATATGATTTCTCTCTCAACAATTCAATTTTGATCAATGTATAGAATGGAAACAATGTCAAGATAATCAGACTGTCTTCTTGGGGGGATGGGGAGGGAAGGGAGGGTGGGGGAAAATTGTAAAATTCAAAAACTTAAAGGATAGGTAGAAACTAATATTGTCTATAATTATAAAACAAATAAAATATTAATAAAAAAAGAAATAGAATGGTTGATCAGTACACAGTTGTAAATAAACATAGTAAGCTAGTATTTGCTAAACTCAAAGATCTTGGCTTTGAAAGGAAGAACTTTCAATTTGACACAAATTTCTAGGGAAACTTGAAAGGCAGAAACTAGGAATAACAGAATCTCCTACTACTTGTGAAGATAAGGTCAAAATGGGTAAATGAGTTAGATATAAAGGATGATATCATTAGTAAAATAGAGGAGCATGGAAAATATTCCCTTTCAGATCTCTTGATAAGGGAAGAATTTATGACCAAACAAAGAAATAAAGAGGAAGTAAAATGGATTATTTTAATTTCATGAAGTTTAAGAAGGGTTTTGTAATAATAAAACCAATGGAATCCAAATTAGAAGAAAAGCAAGAAAATGGGGAAAAATTTATAAGAAGTTTCTTTCTTTTTTTTTTCAAGGCAATAGGGTAAAGTGACTTGCCCCAAGGTTATCATAGCTAGGTAATTATTAAGTGTCTTGGTACAGATCCAATTGTACTTTTTTTTTTTACTTTTTCTTGTTTTCTTTTTTTGGAACATGACTAATGTAGGGACAGCTAGGTGGCCCAGCGGATAGAACACACCCTGGAGTCAGAAGGACCTGAGTTCTAATCCAGCCTCAGACACTTAATAATTGCCTAGCTGTGTGACCTTGGGCAAGTCATTTAACCCCATTGCCTTAAATAAATAGATAAAAAAATAAAAAATGACAAATATAGAAATATGTTTTGTATAGCTTCTCATGCATAATTGCTTTCATATTGCCATCTCAGTGGAGGGAAGGGGTTGGACAAAAGGAAATACTTTAAAATTCAAATTTTTGGATGTTAAAAGTAAAAATTAAAATAAAAAAAATGTTAAAACCCTTTAAATCTGACTCCAACCTATTTTTTCCAAAAGTATTTTTGGGCTTCACTTATTGGTAATTTTTTTTTTACCAACACAAATTTATCAACACAAATCATTCCATCTTTCAGTTCCTTATATTTGTACTTCTTGTCCCCCATACCTGGAATGTGTGTCAATGTCATCTCTGTCTTCTAAAATCCCTTTCCTTCAAAACTCTGCATGAATAATTTCCTGATTATACCAACCACTGCCATTCTTCTCAGAAAACAATAACTTTGGATTTATTTTGTATGAATTTGTGAATTCTGTCACATCCAATAAAATATGACCTTTTTTTTTAGGGGGTTTTCTTTTTTTCTTTTTTGCAAGGCAATGGATATAAATAATTTGCCCAAGGTCACACAGCTAGGTAATTATCAAGTGTCTGAAGTCAAATTTGAACTCAGGTCTTCCTAACTCCAGGACTGGTGCTCTAACTGTCCCTGAGAATGTTACCTTTTTAAGGACAAGAACTGTTTCATTTTCATCTTTGTAACCTCAGTAGCTAACACAGTGACCAGGATATGGAAGGAACTTAATGTCTTATTGAAAGTTAACATAGTATAATATTAAAAATACCATACTTGTTCATAAAGCTAATTCAAATATTCATTATTAAAATCATTATTTGTCAATGAAGAAACTAGAATCAAATTTGGGGGAATTGTTTTTAAATTTTTCCCAATGTTATTGAGCCTGACATTCATTCATTCAAAGGCAGCTTTCATGTCTACTTTTGTCTCTTTACCTCAATTAATCTGTCCAATTTCTTGTTTATTATTTTGAAATCTGTTTACAATTGTCCTCTCAAATCTAAGGCAACAGAAAAGGTGTGTGTGTGTGTGTGTGTGTGTGTGTGTGTTCTGTTCTATTCTACCATGTCTATTCTTTATCTTGATGGTCAACTTCATAGCAGAAAGTTCTAATGATCTTTGATATGACAATATATGTGGTAAATTTTATGATCATACATTTAAAAGTTGGAAGTAACCAAGAAAGTCTTCTAGCCTATTTTACAAATGACGAAACCTTGGGAGCTTTTGACTTTCTAAGATCATCTAGGTAACAAGTGACAGTTCCAAGACTCAAACTCATGCCCTCTGATTTCAGATTTACTTCTTTTTTCATAGCATTCTAGCCCAAGTCTTAATCATCTTTCTGTTAGACTATTAATCACTAAAATCCCACACACAAATGTCAAACAGATATTACTAAAATTCAGATCTTAGTACATTATTTTCCTTCTTAATCTCCAATGCCTTCTTTTGACTTCTACGATAAAATATAAACTCCTTCATTTGACATAGCTTTTTGTAATCTAGTTCCAGGCTCTCTTTATTACATAAGCAAATATTACTTTCTCTTACTCACTATATGTTTCAGCAAATTTCTTGTTTGCTGTTCCAATCACTTATTATTTCATCTTCTCTCTTCATATCTTTGAATAGTTTGTCCCCCTTTCCTGGAATGTTCTTTCTACTCCTCTGACTTTTAGATTAAGTAGCTTCTTTTGAAGGGTCTTTTAAGCCTTTTTTTGATTGTCCCAATTGTTAGTATCCTTACCCCTCCCTCCACCAAAACTAAAAAAACCTACTTTTGTATTTATTTTGTATCTATTCTCTATCAACTTAACTGTGAATAGACTGTATCCTCCCACTAGGTGAGAACCTTCTTGAGGTCAAGAGCAGTAACTTTTGTATTTGTCTACTTAGCACATAACCTAGTATTTGGCAAATAACAAACATTTAAAAATGCATGTTCTGGGGCAGCTAGGTGGCAACAATGGATAGAGCACAGGCCCTGGAATCAGGAGTACCTGAGTTCAAATCCAGCCTCAGACACTTAATAATTACCTAGCTGCATGACCTTGGGTGAGTCACTTAACCCCATTTCCTTAAAATAAATTTAAAAAATTAGAAATAATAAAAAAATGCATGTTCCTTGACTGTATCATTTCCTAATTCCAAATCAATCAGTTAACAAACATTATTAAATACCTAATATTTGTCACTCTAATAATAATAATAATAATAATAATAATAATAATAATAGCCAGCATTTATATAGTGCTTTCTTCATGACCCTATTTGGAGTTTTCTTGACAAAAATACTGGAGTAGTTTACCATTTCCTTCTCCAGCTCATTTTGCAGATGAGGAAACTAAGGCA
Source organism: Macrotis lagotis (assembly GCF_037893015.1). Lineage (NCBI taxonomy): Eukaryota > Metazoa > Chordata > Mammalia > Peramelemorphia > Peramelidae > Macrotis > Macrotis lagotis. The sequence continues at coordinate 177,760,085 of NC_133663.1, forward strand.
ATCAGAGTTAAGTGATTTGTCAAGTCCCAAAACTAGTAAGTTTTTCTGAGACAAGATTTGAAGTCAGGAAGAGGAGTCTTCCTGACTTCAGGGTTAGCATGTTATCCATTGTTTGACCTAGCTGCCCTAAACAACAAACTGACTAAATGTTTGCCAAGTTATTAATAATAATAATGATAGTAGCTAGTATTTATATAATGCATACTATTTTCCAAGTCTTATTCAGTGTTTTATAAACATTGCTACCTAATAATAGCCAGATATTATTAATGTGTCCATTTTCCAATTGAGGAAACTAAGACAAAAGTTAAATGATTTGCTCATGGTCAGACAATGACAATTATGATTTTGGATTTAAACTCTGGTCTTCCTGACTTCAGGCCTAATTCCCTATCCATTGCATCAACTAGATGCCTATGTATACAAAGACAAAATAAAACAAAATACAACCAAAAATCAAGAGCAACAACTAAAAAAAAAATCTGTCCTTTAAAACAGGAGCATTCTAAATTCTGATAATTTAAAAAGTTTGACTTAAATATTTCTTTCATTTGTGGCAGAAAATCTTTGAAATCATTTAAGGATAAATACCTAGTGGGACAGAAACTGAAATAATGATTCTTAAATTAAGATTTAAAAAAAGTATTCACATTAGAAGCTATATTTAATAAAAAAAAAAAGTTACCAATGTGGTATATCTTTAATAAAAGATTTCCAAAGATAAACTTATCTTAATCTAAGATATGCCATTTTTCTTGTTAAAGAAAAATATAAAAATAGAATAGAATCACAAAATTGGTAAATTCCTCATTTGTACATTATTTTTAAATAAATGAGGATAATTCAAATTATGCACACCAACTCCACCTCTTCCATCAAGTATTTGCTGATAACTGATAATTACCAACTGTTCCTTTAGTGTGCTCATTTCCACTAATTAGCAAGACCAAATAAGGGTAAAATTGATTGTCCTGTTCAGTGTGTCAGGTGGTATGACAGCTGTTTCTACCAGTGCAGATATTAGTGTTCGGCTGTTGGAACAGAATGTTTTAAAAGTGCTTCACTGATTACCTGCTAATTGACCCACACCAGAGATTTAGGGATCATACCATGCAATTCTTATTTTGAATAAATTTGAATTGAGGACATTCTTAGTTTCTGAGGTTACTTCTGGAGACAAAGTTGCTAATATCAGCACCAAAGTAAAATGGATTATCCTTTCAAAGCATTATCTAAAAATTTTAGATAAATTCATGGATAATAGATGAATGATGCAAGAAGGGAAACTAGACTCTTGGTATGGATAGGAGGGGAGAGGAGTGAACCCCTAGTCTTAGTGATTGACTTCAGGGTAAACAACCCATCTTAAAGATGTCTAATCAAATTCAATCCAATTCTTTGATTTCTTTAGGGTTTAGCTCTAGAAAAGGTATAGCTTGGTTGAAAAGCAAACACAGTTTGGTTATTTCTGGACCTCAATCTAAACTGATTTTAAAAATTGCTGGCCTGTTCACAACCACTAACAATGAATTAATGGGCCTTTTTTCCTGTGTTTTCAACATTAGTCATTTTCTTGTTTTAGCACCTTTGCTAGTCAAATAGACATGAAATAATTTTACCTTTAATTTGTCTTTTTCCAATTATTTGTGAGAGAGGAATGGTAGCAAACTTCAAGAGAAATGGGCCACTAAATCCTACATAAGGATACCTGGGGCCATATATTGACTTAGAAAACCATAAATTAAGATTATCTATGTTTTATTGTATTATTTATTTTGTTAAATATGTGACAATTGTATATATTTTTTGGGGGGTGACAATGGACTTGTTTTATTCGCTTTGTTGGTTTGTTGGTTTGGAAAGATTGTCTATGACAACATATGTCTTCCCCTACTTTAGTTTTTTGAATTGTACAATTTCCCCACCCCATCTTGCTTCCCTCCCCCCACCTCCCACAGAAGGCAGTCTGATAATCTTTACATTGTTTCCATGCTACATACATTGATCAAAATTGAATTTTTTGAGAGAGAAATTATATGCTTAAGGAAAAAATAAAATATAAGAGATAGCAAAATTACATAATAAGATACTTTTTTTTAGATGAAAGGTAAATAGTCTTTGATCTTTGTTTAAACTCCACAATTTTTTCTTTGGATACAGATGGTATTCTCCATCGCAGATACCCTCAAATTGCCCCTGATTGTTGCACTGATGAAATGAGCAAGTCCATTAAGGTTGATTATCTGATTCTACTCATCTCACTCAGCATCAGTTCATACAAATCCTCCCAGGCTTCTGTGAATTCCCATCCCTCCTGGTTTCTAATAGAACAATAGTGTTCCATAACGTATATATACCACAATTTGTTCAACTATTCCCCAAATGATGGACATTCACCTAATTTCCAATTCTTTGCCAGTACAAACAGGGTTGTTAGGAATATTTTTGTACATTTTTTTTACCCTTTTTTATGATCTCTTCAGGGTATAGACCCAGTAGTGGTATTGCTGGATCAAAGGGTATGCACATTTTTATTGCCCTTGGGGGTAATTCCAAATTGCTCTTGAACCTACAGCTCCACCAACAATGCATTAGTGTCCCAGATTTCCCACATCCCTTCCAACATTGATTATTGTACTTTATGGTTATATCGGCCAATCTGAGAGGTATGAGGTGGTACCACAGAGATGCTTTAATTTGCAGACAATTATATTTTAATCTGGATTGGCTCTACTCTGGAGTGCTGTAGGCAGCAGTGAGATCAGTGGATGTTACCTTTGGCATCTCTGAGTTAGAACACTTTCTTACATGATTATTGGTTGTTTTACATCCTTTGACCACTTATCTATTGGAGAATGACTCAGTCTTATTAATTTGATATCTATTTCTTATATATTTTGGATATGAAATCTTATTATAGTGATTAAAATTGTTCTGATTACAGTAAAAGAAACTGAACCAGGGGTACTTTATTAAAGGGTTCATGGTCTCCCCCAATGTACCTCAGATCTTCCTCATATTCTAAGATACCCCCTTCTTACAGAATCTTGTATGAATAGTTTGATGCCTTGTATTATGTGGACATTCTAGAGCAATTATACAATTCATTGTCCGAAGAATAAGCTAAAATAAGCACAAATGATTTGTCAGTAGGGCCAGAAGCTGGGTGAAATATGAATCATCTCCACTGACTAAATGGTCCTAAGGTGATCACTTGCTCATGTTGGACAAAGGAAAATGATCTGGAGGTACAAAAATAAATTGGAGGACTTTTCATATAATTGAGTCAGCTCTGTCACACTGGACATGGACACTGAGGCAGGAAAAAACAAGGGAGGAGGGCCTGTAGCTAGTTTTCTATGATTATGCAAGTGATCTTATAATCTATGGTTGACAACTCTGGGATGTAATATATAGAATTTATAATCTCTACCCTATGGAATCATATCAAAATGATTGATGATGATTGGAATAGAGTAGGGATCCATGAGTTATTTCTCAAAATACAAAGGCTGAAGGCAGTCACTGATCTAAAGGACTTACTATAAAGATTTTTCTGTTACCTGTTTCATTTCTATTTTTTTACTGTTAGATTTGCATAAAAACTTTAAAATTTTATATAATCAAATTTGTCTATTTTATATTGTGATTCTCAATATCACTTGTTTAATCATAAACACTTTCCTAGCCATAAATTCAAAAGGTAATTTCTTTCTTGATTCTCTGATTTGTTTATGATGCAACCTTTTAATATTTATGTCATGTATCCCTTTTGGTTCTTTGTTTGTTCTGAGTTTTAGTTAGATAATAATCATCACCTTAGCTCCATTAATTATCTTTTTTAGTGTTTTTGTTTTCCAACAGGGTTAAATTTTGTTAAAAGCTTTTTCTGTATCTTTTGCAACACTCATATGTTTTTGTTGATTTTTTATTGATATATCATATAGGAATATGATTCTTGGGAAAGGATCTTTGCATGAAATATCAAAAAAAAGCCAGACAATCAAAATCTCCAGAGAACTGACACAAGTTACAAATAAGGTCAAGTTGAGATGGAAAACAGCTCCATTACTAGAATTGAAAGGTCTAAATCTTGGTAAGGATCATCAAATCATAAATTTAAAGCTGGAGACTATTTCAGGTCATCTAGTGGGGCAGCTAGGTGGACCAGTGGATAGAGCACTGACTGGTCTTGGAGTCAGGAGGAACTGAATTGAAATCTTATCACTTACTACCTGTGTGACCCTGGAGAAGTTACTTAAACTTTTTTTTTTAGTTTTTTCAAGGTAATGGGGTTAAGTGACTTGCCCAAGGTCACGCAGCTAGGTAATTATTAAGTGTCTGAGGTCAAATTTGAACTCAAGTTCTCTGGACTCCAGAGCCCGTGCTCTATCCACTGAGCCACCTAGCTTCCCCCAAGTTACTTAATCTTTTTTTTTTAGGTTTTTGCAAGGCAAATGAAGTTAAGTGGCTTGCCCAAGGCCACACAGCCAGGTAATTACAAGTTACTTAATCTTGATTACGCCATCAAAAAAAAAAAGTTGTTAAGTCTTAACACTATGTTTTCCATGAGAGGAATTTCAGATGCAAAGATACTAGTTTAAGATAATAGAGGTAAATAGATTGTAGACATGATTTGAACCCAGGTTTTCTACCTACAATATATCTAGTGATCCTTCCACTATCATACTTAGTTTATTTATCTTTTATGTGATTATTCATTTGGAGTTTGCTCTTCAACTTGTTTTCTCTTTTCCAGTAATGAGCTTTTCTTGACTTCTGGCTTTCTCAGAAAGGAAAAGGAAGGCATATGTGCACTTGATTACTCCTCCTCTCTTGCTTCTGCCTTCATATCGATTTCAAGGGTAAGGTTAGTTTGAGAAGATTCTATATTGAAATGATGATAAAGCCCCAAAGTGAGGCTCATAGTTTCAACTACACTCTTCCAGGAACTAGTGGGGCTGGAAGGCTGTGTGAACAAATAAATAAAACAAAAGAAAAAATATCAACTGTATCAGTACTTTTCCATTGACCTCAAAGTGGGGAGGGGTTTCGTGTCTCTCAACTGATTGCTTTATTAATGAAGCCCACCAATATCCAAGTCTGGGTCCAGGACCTGCTGTAAACTGTAGTCATTGTTAATGGAATAATGACTGACAGCTGTTTCTATGTATCCCTGCAATAAACTTCACTTTTTCCCATGATAGTAGATCTCTTATATACCTCTTCATTCATCTCTTAATTTGAACTTGAGCCTTTATCAGTATTTCCACAGGACTAACACAGAGATAAAAACTGGTAATTCCTGGGCAACCAGGTGGCATAGCTGATAGAACACCGACCCTGGAATCAGGAGGACCTGAATTCAAAGCTGACCTCAGGTACTAAATAATTGTCTTATGTCACCTTGGGTAAGTCACTTAACCCCATTGCCTTGCAAACTGCACCCCCAAAATTGGTATTAGCTATCAACAATCATTTAAAAGCAAAATGATCATCAATATTATGAATTAGAGAAAAGCAAATTGAAATAATATGGAGATACCATTTTATGCCCATCACAATGACTAAGAAGGTAAAAGATGACTACATTCATTGTTATTGGGAACCTAAGAAAACAGACAGGCAAACAAGTTAGGAGTTGATTTGACTATTTTGGAAAGCAATAAGTTCCCAAAAAACTCTTATATCCTTTGATCTTTTGATTTTAGTTTTATTTCCTAAGAAAGCTAATGAAGACTTTATCTGTATATAAAAATAGTCATAATTATACTACTTACAATTATCTCCCTAAAATCTGGAAAAAAATCCAAACCTGCAAATAAACTGTTTCCTATACATCATAAGAAATAATAAGTATAAAAAAAGAAAGAAAGAAGGGGAGAGTAACATGAATTGATGTAGAGTGAAAGGTAGATTAAAAAAAATTACAGTTTGTCTCAATGAATGGTCAAAAGGTAAACCTTGGTAAAAAGCAAGATGGAACTCTAAATGTAAGTGAATATAAAGCTGTTTATTGGAGGAAGGAACAGCAGTGGACTGGGTACAAGCAGACTCTCCAGTAGAGGATAATGGGGAGAGGAAGCCTTTTTATAGCGTGTTGGATATAGAAGATAAGGTGGTATGGTTTCTATAGGGACTGGGAGTTGTTGGGGTCTCCTTAGAGGATTTATTTTGTTTGGGTGTTCACCAAGGTGAGATTAGGCAGTGCTTGGAGTTTCTGTGGAGACTAGGGTTCATGTCCTTAGGAAAGGATAATCAATGGGGCTTTATTAGGCAACAATAAAACTCAGGCCTGGATTCAACATTTAAGCCTTTTTGTTTTAATTTTACTAAGGTGGGGGTGGGATTCAGATTGGAAGTCAGTTCTTCTGGAGCTACTTCTAGCTAAGAAGGAGTGATGTTGTCATCAGGTATAGCAAAGGGTAAAGAATGGAATTGTTGGTATCCTTGTACCTGAAGAAGCATCATAGATTTGGCCATTTGGCCATTGGATATAGTGTTGCAGTATTTACTGTTTAATGGATGAAAGATGCTTACATCTGAAACAAAGGAGGACCTAAGAAGAGTACCAACAAGATCATGATTAGTGGGGTTAATATGGGGGGGGGGGGAAGGAGCCAAGGGAGTATATGGGAAGACTGAAACCAACTGGACCAAGTGTCAGCGTATTTTTCCCTAATGTGTGAGGCTCTAACAGTAAAATTTTTTAGCAGCATCCTGAACCAATCCAGACTGATAAACATGGAAGCAGTATTCTTCATTCAGGATCACAGGCCTCCTTTTTCTGTTGTCAGTATGTCCAAGCCCTGTCTGTTTTGTAAGGTTACAGCAGCTAGGGAATCCAATTTCTATTAAGGTCATTTAGGCTTGAGTTGGGGAATCTATTTGTTTCAGATTTTTGTAGGCACATCCCAGTGAAGTGTATGAAGAAATTTTGGAATTTAAGGTACCCATGAAGATGGAGAAGTGAAGATCCATGGAGTACCAGTGGCTATAACTAAGACTCTACACAGGGGACGTCCCCACCTGCTAAGTCATTTAGTTCAGTTCAAACAGAGAAAAAAATGACACCCCAATTCTGCTTCTCTGTTTCGACACAGTTCCCTTCCTACCTAGGATTTTGGAAAGGAGCAACCTGGGTGTCCTGGAACAACAGAAAGGGAATGCCTGGATAGGGGTCTTACCTCTCAAATTAGCCTCTTCTTCTGAAGTGGCCAAGGTGAGTGGGAGGACTGGTAACAATCATCCTTGAATATTGAGGGTCAGTGGGTCCAGGAGAAAAATTGTAAGGGTTCCCTTAGGGAGAATCATGGAGTTAGCCAGCTTACCTGATAGTGAGCATTCAGGATTACCTGGCTACTCTTCTCCTGGGTTTTGGCACCAAATAAAAGGTCAAAAAGTGAACCCTTGGTAAAAAGGAAGATGGCACTATAAATGGAAGTGAATGAAAAGCTGGTTATTGAAGGAAGGAATGGTGGGCCGGGTCAAAGCAGTCACCAACAGTGGGTAGTGGGGAAAGCAAGTCTTTTTATAGGATATTGGATATAGGAGGCAAGGAGGTATAGTTTCTTTTCTTTTTTTTTTTTTTTTAGGTTTTTGCAAGGCAAACAGGGTTAAGCGGCTTGCCCAAGGCCACACAGCTAGGTAATTATTGTCTGAGACCTGATTTGAACCCAGGTACTCCTGACTGCAGGACCAGTGCTTTATCCACTATGCCACCTAGCCGCCCCAAGAGGTATGGTTTCTATATGGTTTCTATAGCCGTTGGGGTCTCCTTGGAGGATTTCATTTGTTTAGGGGTTCACTAGGGTGAGATTAGGTGCTGTTTAGAGTTTCTATAGAGTTAAGGGTTCATTTCCTTAAGAAAGGATAATCAATGGATCTTTTCTAGACAACAATGAAACTCAGGCCTGGACCCAAAACTCAGGGCATGCCACCAACCAAGAGCTCCAGAAAGTTTTTAAAAAGATGCTGGTTCTGAGGAAGCCTGAACCTGACCTTTTTAAAAAAAAAGATAAATTAAACTTTCTCGTCTTACATTCTTTGACTTTATACACTACTACAATGGCACTCCAAGGAAAATTGTTTAAAGGTTACATTTTTCCAATTATATACAATAATAGTTTCTACTTATCACTTTTTGTAATGTTTTGAATTTTACAATCTTTCCCCCAAACTCCCTTCCTTTTCCCGACCCCCCCCCCCACAAGGCAGTTTGATAATCTTTACATTGCTTCCATGCTATACATTGATACAAACAGAATGTGTAGAGAGAAAAATCATATCCTTGAGGAAAAAAATATAAGAGATAGCAAAATTACATAGTACATAAGACAACTTTTTTTTTTTTTAAATTGAAGTAATAGTTTTTGGTCTTTGTTTAAACTCCACAGTTCTTTCTCTGGATACAGATGGCATTCTCTAAAATTGTCCCTGATTATTGCACTGATGGAATGAGCAAGTCCATTAAGGTTGATCACCACCCCCATGTTGTTGTTAGGGTGTACAGTGTTCTTTTGATTCTGTTCATCTCTCTCAGCATCAGTTCATGCAAGTCTTCCCAGGCTTCCCTGAATTCCCATCCCTTCTGGTTTCTAAGAGAGCAATAGTGTTCCATAATGTACATTCATCACAATTTTGTTCAGCCATTCTGAGCTGTATATTTCTACAGAGATTGCCAGGCAATATGCTGACATTCAACCATTGGGTGTTCCATGGGTATTCCCTCACTATAGCAGGCACTTTGTTCATGAATGAAATCCTAGACCCAGATAAAAAAATGCAAATTATGTCTTTTCTCCTACTAAATTGTAAATGAAAGGACTAAACATTTTCTAAATTGTTTCTCTCCCCAGGTTCCTGCACAGTGTTCAGCACAGCACAGAATTTTCTGGACTGTTATTATATCATCATAGCCAGAGGAGATTTTAGGGATTATCTAATCCAATTTTGACATTTTACAGCTAAGAAAACAGGCTTTAAAAAAGGCTAATTGATATGTCCAAGGTCTTGTAGGTAGTTAATAAGTGGTAGAGATGGGACTTCAAAGAATAAAAGAGGTGCACTGGGGCTGGAGTTGGACACTTACTAGATGGATGACTCTGGGTCAGGCATTTAACATCCATTTATCTCAGTTTCCTCATCTGTAAATTGAGGACAATTATTACAAGGATCAAATTCAATATTTGTGCAGCAATTAACATAGTGATTGACATATAGTAGGAACTTAATAACTATTTTCACTGAATCTCAATCTAGTATTCTTTCTACTGTACTCTTTACCTCTTATTAGGTAGGAGAGTGTGTTACCATCAAAAGTCATAGAGAAAGAGGGATCTTATTGATCATATAATTCTTATCTATTAATACCTCCTCTGGGGCTACTTCTGTCAATTCATATTAGTGGGTTTAACCTCTTAAAACTATAGTTCCTTCTCCTCTGGTGTGCTTATCTTTTTATCTATAAATGCAATTAGTTTAAAGCAAAGGCTGTGACTAAATTGACATAATAAAACAAATAACAATATCTCTTCCATAAACTTGGGGAACATCCCTTGTAAGTAGAGTGGACAACAAGTTGACAAGTGGAAAGACATACATGTAGTTATGTGTAGTTATGTAGCCACATATGTGGCTAAGGTCATTTGGAGGGGACTACTTATGTCATCAATCCTGTAGCACTATTGATGTTCCCTCACTGTTCCCACTGGTCTTGCAGTTTTGCTAGATAGTTACTGCTCAATACTTATTAACTGTAGTCTGTACCAGCTCCAACTTATAGCTCTGCTGAAATTCTATGCTAGAATTCTTTTTTGGCAATTACAATTAAGTGACTTGCCCAGGGTCTTACAGCTAATAAGTGTCTGAGGCTACCATATGAACTTGGGGTCTTCCTGACTCCAGAACTAGTGCTCCATTTATTGCATAACTTAACTGCTTCACCCCATCCCAGGATTCTAATGTGAACTTTTAAAACACTTATATTTTAGTACAACAGAGACCTTGACTCTGAGGCCTTCTTTATAAAAAAGCAGGGAATATCATTTGGTCCGGCACTGAAACTGTATGCCTGTCTTGAAATTCAATAAATCTAGGGATTTTTAAGGGGTGAATTAATTTAATATTTGATTAAAAACTCATGTGTTTTCACTTCAAGTTACCCTTGCTGATGGAGGGATGAAAAAGAAATCTCCAACCCTTACTTTTCTAAAAACTTCTCTCAATGATAGCACATCATCTTTGGGATTAACTTTTATGTTAGCGCTCATCTCCTCTTTACCCTTGGATATTTCTTTATGTCACTTAACAAGATCCTATAGTATTACTCATAATTTCCCTCTTCTTAAACATCTCTCCCCTTGTCATTCTTCACAAGGAATTTTATGATTTGTACATTTATGATTTGTTCCTTAGAACCTTTCTCTCAAGACAACCTGTTTATTTAGTCAACTTCTTCCAAACCCCTCCCCCCCCTGGCCACCAATAATTTTCTTCTATCATTTCCCTATGGGCTTAGAGAGCTAAATGGGTGAGGGTTAGGGGAGGGGAAAAATGTGAAATTGATAACATAATTTCCTGAAGAAATTTTCTTGAAGAAGAGGACCTGAGAAGTTTATGGAGGTCTGATCCCATTAGATTATCAATGAAACAGTTAAGGAAGACAAGAGCTGGGGGAAAAATCAAAGATGTAAGAAGGCCCTATTGGACACAATCCAATAAAAATGAGATTCTTACATAGTCTGTATGCTTCAGTAACTAGAACTTGCTAATTCTGCTTAATGCTTCTCCAGAACAGTACTAAGCTCAGAAAATTCAATAGTCATGATGAATAAAATGCCACATAAAGGGAATATAATGGAGCCTATTCAAATTTTAAACATGAATAAGGCTAAAAAATCATTCTGAAGCTTACGTTTGAACCTAATTTTACAAGGTCTGTAGAGATGTCATGCAGTGAAATGCGTGACTTGGATTTTAAGTCAAAAGATCATGCCAAGTTAGATATTTTGTTGTACCTTATGTTTTTCTAGGTCTGCAAATCATTTTGTTGCTAAAAAATATGGTCAGCTAAAGTTTTCATGGATTCAAGCAAAAGTGAAAGAATTCACTTAAAAGATCCACTGTGACCCAGAAGAATTGAGGAACAAAATTTATTTATGTATTGCTATTGTTAGCAGAAGCTAGGGGAAAGAAAAAGTATAGGTAGTTGGAAGCCACTGATCCCCTTAAGGGGATTAGCAGCAACACCAGGGCAATAAACAGCATAAAGAGAGAAATAGGAGCATGAGAAAATATTTGGGAGATGGTGCTCCCCAAGAGCAGAAGGAAGACAACCAACTCACTTGAGGAGTGAGTGGGTTTTCCAAGGGGCAGTAGCTCAGACTTAATCCTTGCAGGCTAGGCATTGTTTTGTTGTCAGGGGCTTGTTTTATGCCTGGGGTCAGAGAGAGTTCTTGCCAGGGAGGGGCAAGGTACTTCACTAAAAAGTTCACTGACCTCATCTTCATAGCTTAGATAATGGGATAGGGTCAGTGTTAATTTAAGATACATTGTCAGGGCACAGGGAACAGATTAATTATAGAACATATTTCTCTTAATAGTTCTTCAATTTATGTCTAGGCCAAATTAGTTGCTTAGGAGTAATACTCTTTTCCATTTTTTTACAGATGGCATCTGGAAAAAAGGAGAAAGAAATATTTTCAAATATCCTACCACTGGTCTTTTGGTGGAGGAATCTTTTTCCAGTAATTTCTTTCTTTCTCATCATACCTCATATCATGCCTCTATACTACCTACATGCAGGTAGCTGGTCCATGAGTTTTAGCAAAAGAAGCAGCAATGTTCATTTTCCATTATGCTGTCCCTTAGACACTAAAATAATGTGTATGACATCATCTTGCTCTTGCTATGAATATGGAAAGGAGGAGGGTTTTAAAAACCTAAGGACAGATGTATAGTGAACATGTTTTATTTTACACAATAGACAACATTCTAGGAAATTTAATGTGTTAAGACAAATCATACTTTAAATGTACTCTAGGTACTCACTAAAATCTAAAAAATGAAAAATCTTGAATTTGTGGATACTGAAACAATTTAAATTTCATTTGGTCATATTTTCATACAGTAGGTCATTTTAAATGGTGGTAGGAGCAATATTCTAATTTTTCCATGTAATCTGACTTTTTTTTCCTCCTTAAAAGGTTGTTTCAGGGCAACTGATGGTTTAGACTGTTGACATACTGTTCATCTGAGTACACAGGAGTCACAAGGAACTTCAATGACTTTCTGATTCTTAGTTTATGGATTCCTATGGACAATTCTGTCAAGGAAGCTTTAGATCAGTTGAATGAAGTTGAAGTATCTTCAATGTCTGTACTTGTTGAATATCCTTCTCCTCCTGGGGCTAAATGAATCTTTTCATTAAATTTTGAATGATCTACAAGTGTCTAATTTTTGTTCTAGTATTGAATTAATTTTTATTTTATTTAAGGCAATGGGGTTAAGTGATTTGCCTAAGGTCACATAGCCAGGTAATTATTATGAAGTGTCTGAGGCCACATTTGAACTCAGATCCTCCTAACCCCAGGGCCAATGCTCTATCCATTGTGCCACCTAGCTGCCCCTCTAGTATTGAATTAAAAAAAAAAACAACTACCAGGGCATTAATTGAATCAGGCCCAGGCCAGTACAAGTAACAAGTCTTAATGCATATGACAAAGTATCTCCCGTTGCCATATCTATTACCAATTCCTGAGATACACTTTCTCCAGTTTCCATCCTTAGTTTCCTTGTGTTATCCCTTACATTAAGTCTATTGAAAAAAAATTAAAATTAAACTATATAATTTAATAATCTGTAATCTACTCTAATCCTTATTGTGTCAAACTCTAGTTGGCCTTTCCTAGTTTGAATGCACTTAAAGGTGTGACTGAAAAAAATGTTTCTTCTAACCATACAGCTGTATATTTACATGGGACATGTTTGTAAACACCTATAGGCTTGGTTTGGAGTCACCTCCCCCCAAAAAGACAATTTTTTTCTGTTTTTATCCTTTTTTGTTCAATGAGGGAAGGTTCGATTGATTTACCCCTTTATGGAGATCAAAAGGGTCTTATAACCAAGAGGTGGCTAAGTCCCATATAGCAATTAATATTCCTTAATTCTCTGAGAGAGATCAGTCAACCCACTTTTTTAGAGTTGTAACCAATTGTACCTTTCCAAAACTAACTAGGTCCCTTCTTTTCCTCCTTGTCAATAAAGATTGTCTTTCCCTTTCAATTGGGGTCACTGGCCTTATTTGTATGCATCAGTATTAATAAACTGAACTTGCTTAGAGAATTCAAGTTACCTTCTATTGCATTTTACATCCACATTATCCTTTCTCCCCACTCTAAAGAAATTCTGTATATTTATATTGTATATAATCATATACTCCATCTAATTTGTATTTACTTGAGTTCATGTTAATGCTAGTTACTATGTATTCATGATACTCCCACTTCTCCCATGATATAAGGGACTGGGTAAAATAAGAGTGCTGAACTTGAGAATCAGGAAAGACCTGAATTTGAAGCCTCTGACACTTAATAGGGAAGCCTTAAAGGTGTGATTGAAAAAAATGAGGTTAAGCAACTTGCTTAACTTCAATTTCCTCATCTATAAAATGGAATTAATAATAGCAGCTACTTGATAGAGTTGTTGTGAGGGTCAAATGAGATAAAACACCTAAAGCTGCTTTGCAAACTTTAAAACTTTCTATGTGATTATTTTGTTTTTGTCTCTGGGTGCTTACCTCCTATCACAAAGAAAAATACTTAATACATGGATAAATGATCTTTCAAGTGTTTGAAGATAGCTATGTTCTCCCTCAATCTCTTCTGGAATAGATATACTCAGATGATTGAATTGAACTGTATGTGACATGATTTCATAAATGTCCTGTTCTGGTTACCCTCCTCTGGAGATAGGCCAAATCGTCAAAACCCTTCCTATAATGGGGCATCCTATAATGTGACTAAACACTTATTCAAGTTGTATTCTTTACAAAAATCTGTACTCTGGACTTGTATCATCTCTCCTTTTTTATTTAGTTATCTATCTACCTACCTATTTATTTATTTATTCATTTAGGCTTTGTGAGGCAATGGGATTAAGTGACTTGCCCAAGATCAACACAGATAGCAAGTTATCAGCTGAGGTCAAATTTGAAATCAGGTCCTCTGACTCCAAGGCTGGTACTCAATCCACTTCACCACTTAGTTATCCCTTTCTGTTTATTTTAGTAATGTAAGCCAAGAGTATATTTGACTTTTTGATTGCATGTAATATGTGATATTGTAGTCTATTAAAATCTGTAAGATTTTTTTAAAATTTTAGATATATCTTTCTCATACTGTTCTTATACAATTATTTTTTAAACCCAAATATATGGAATTTATATTTTCTTTATTAAATTTTAATAAAATTATTTCATCATTCTAGTTTGTAAAAATCTTTTTGGATTCCAGTTCTGATATCCAATGTATTATCCCTCTCAGTCATCTATAAATTTGAAAAGCCTGCCAAGTATGGCTCCATTCAAGTCATTGATAAAAATATTGAAGAAACCTCCAATTTAAGGAGAATCAAGCCAAAGACATTTTCATTCTTCTCCTTGATGCTCTCTGACCCATCTCCTATGCTGGGTACCTTTTCCTCACTTTCCCATTTTCAGTTACCTTTAGGATTTTGCAAGGCTAATGGGTTTAAGTGGCTTGCCCAAGGCCACACAGTTAGCTAATTATTAAGTGTTTGAGGTTGGATTTGAACTCAGGTACTCCTGACTCCAGGGCTGGTGCTCTATTCACTGTGCCACCTAGCCACCCCTCAGTTACCTTTAATATAATACCTTTCCCACATTAGAATGTAAGTTCCTTTAGACAATTACTGTCTTTTTTTCTACTTTAAGAAGTTAGGGAAAGAATCTCAATTGACCCCAGTTCTTTCACCACATGTAAACCTTCTTTAGTCTATTTGTGAACCCTTTAAATATAGCTCATAATGGAATTCAGTGTTTCAAAATTAAGTTCCAAACTACCACTCTATACTTCTCTTACACTATTCCCCTTGATTTATATATTCCCCTTGATTTATATGTTCCAGTCTACTCATACACTTTTGAGGTCAATTCCTTACTCCCTTACCTACTTCTATGAGAAGTCTTTGACCACAGCACACTATGCCAGAAATATATTTCCCCTATCTTTAACTGTTGAAATTCCCTGAGGCAGAATTCAGGTGACCTCTGACTTAATGACTCCTTCCATTTTCCTAATCAAAAGTAATCTCTTCTCTAAGCCACTCACATTTTAATTTATGGTCATTTATATGTGCCTCATCTTTCTGACTAGAATGAAAGTTCTTCGATCAATGTTAATGCTAACATTTTATTTATCCTTCCATTTTCCTCAGAATTAACATGGTGGTGGGCAATAAATATTTGCTGAACTGAATAAACTTGAACATAAAGGACATGAAAAGTTGGAATTAGGAAGATTTACTTAAATATTTTGTTCAAGACAGCAATATATGTGATTACCTAAAGTATAATGATTACTCTGAATTAAGGCATCATTTTAAATCAAAATATCAACAAGATTTTTCTATAAAGTGCACATACTTTATTTAAATACATACAACAAAAATACACACAGCATTCTCGTCATTTCTAAAACATTTATGAGACATCTATCATTACCATCTACTGATTTTTAAACTGAATTTCCACCTTGTATTATTAAAGTGGACTTTGTAAAACAATATTCAAAATATTAAATAGATTATATAATTTAAAAACAAATAATTCTCCCTTTATGTATTTTAAGTATGAATGTTTTTAAAATAGAATGACAAGTAAAATAGCTTATTTTTCTATAAAGTTACAAGAATTTTTCATCTGATTAATTCTAGAAGAACCAATCTGCGTACAATTTTGGATCTAAAACGTAAATAAAAATATATAAAACTTTTGTTTAAAATTGGATATGATTAATATTATTATCTAGATTTCAATTTTAATTACATCTAGCTCAACTTATCTTATTTTACCTAAAGATCTCATTGCTAATTTATTAATGCTATTTTAGTGTCAACTTAAAATTAACACCTGTAGAAGTATATTACTTTCTTACTGTATCAAAGACTTTATGAACAACAATTTAGAATTAGGATGTTTGGTAGCATTACACTCCTTCATATGTGAGATATGTGCTGGTTCCAAAGTAGGGTATTTAAAAGCATCAATAAAAAAGAGTTCTGTCATTTACTTATTATTTCAAATGTTTGAAAGCATATCTTACTGTTACTTTATTTATTAAAACTTCTAGTTCTCTTGAGCTATATTCTATAATCACTTTGCTTCACAAACAGTAATTATCTTCTCTTGGCATAAAAAATTATTAAAAAAAGAAATTTACTCCTTCAGCTTTTAATCATCCAGTTACCTTTAAATTTCTGAAAAATTAAAATTGTTTTGCTACACCTAATAATTCTCTGAAAGTACAGAGTAAAGCATCTTGTAAATTTTAAAAATATATTGCATATGGTAGCTACCTACTTCAATGAATCTCTTGGGCAAAATGAAGGGCTTTGATTGTCTGGAAAGCTAGTTTCATATCAAGTAATGATTTTCTTCCTGCAACTCACCCTTTCTCAAAGAATCAGTCACCCAAAGTTCTTGTATTATTTTATACTTTTTCTTAAAAGTTCTACGAAAAGTTTTAAATTCCTGAACACGACTATAATCCTCCCCAATGATTACATGGGAGACTCCCTCTTCTAAACATGAAAGGACTTTTGCTCCATGAAATCGAAGCTCCAGGGCTTTAATGGATAGCCTGTTTCCCTGGATTTGTGTAGTTTGGTCACTAATAACAGCATACATATCCACATATATGACACAGTGTCGGAACATACTAAGAGGGCAGTTGTTCCAAGAATAACGATATTCTAAATCTGCAATTACTGAAGACATTTTTTTAGGGCTACTTTCCTTAACATTTTTAATTCTTGAGAACACTTCCTTCAGTTGTATCAAATCTGTATCAGTAAAGTAACTGTCACCATAGCAATCATATTCACGGGCAAAATGTTCTTTTGTAGATGGACACATATGAATCATAAAATGAGGCTGCCATGGAACACATTCTTTGGCCTTAAAACACTCTAAAAGCCACTCTGCCTTGACAACATCATGCTTGTTTGAAGAGATGATATTTTTCACTCTCACATTCTCAGTACCTGCAACTACACAATATGTATCTGGGCTAGGGTTCTGTACAATAAAGCCACCCAATTCTGCAATGCGATTCTCTAGGTCAGGCTTTGAATGGCTTTCTGTTCCAGTCATAACACAAAATTCCACATCTTCAAACACATTAGAAATTTTGTTTACGTTAGAAAGATCAGGAGCTTTTAAGTGTTCAATGATTCTAATGGCTTTCTTAACCTTAACAGCTTTCCGTTTTTTTTCCTGTGGTTCTTCATCATCACCACCTATATAGAGATGTTTAGAAGCAAGCTTTCCAGATGCTTTTCCTCTAAGGTTTTCTAATTCATCCACAGTCATGCACTCATACCACTCTTTATCTTCTCTTATCTTTTCAATTCGAGGGAATCGGAGCGTACAATCAGTTTTATACATATCACTGCTGACAATTTCTGCTGCTTTAATTTGAACAATGACAGAATTACAAGGCTCAATATAAACCTCTGGTTTCTCTGTACCACATAAGATGCTATTTGGTGGAGCTCTTCTATGGAAAGGTCTCCAGTGTTTGGATAATTTCAAACCAAGATCATAGAGTTCTTTCATAGTGTATCCAGAACCAACACGACAAAGAGTATGAAACACAGATGGCTTTTCACCAGGAGGGGGTGTTTCTGCTACTGCACAGAGAAAATGGGACATCATTCCTCCTCTTGAGCCTTTACCCCAATAACCACCAACAATTAAAATATCTAGTTCGTCCATTAAACTATTTATATATTCTGGCTTAATTTTTAACCATCCTTCACCACGTTTATCTGGTTTGTAAATGGAAAGTGGATCTTTAATCACAATTCCCTCCTCACGTTTATCTATTGCTTCATTTAAGGCATCAATGACTTCTTTTTTTGTGTTAGCCTCTGTTTTCTGTACCACTTCTAATCTACCTTTTATTGGTGTAAAGACACTAGCAATAATTTCATACCTTTTTCTCAGGGTCTCATGCCCCAATTTTTTATTATTGACCATTAATATATCAAAAACACAGTAACATGTCAGTAGTTCAGAATCTTCTACCATTCTTTTAATATCAA
Organism: Macrotis lagotis; assembly: GCF_037893015.1. Lineage (NCBI taxonomy): Eukaryota > Metazoa > Chordata > Mammalia > Peramelemorphia > Peramelidae > Macrotis > Macrotis lagotis. Next base: position 177,778,430 of record NC_133663.1, read on the forward strand.
ACTTACTTCCCTTCTGCATGAATGTTTGTGTGTTGGGATTATAAGCCATCATCTCACCATCAAGAATACAGTTTTGTATGTTTATTTTAAAAGCATTATGAATAAACGGTGTTAAAGAACCTTTAAGGGAAGAGTCACCAAACTGTTCAGTGTAATCGTATCCATTTCGAGAAAAGAACTTATATACATCTCCATCTTTGTGCATTTGCATACGTTCACCATCTAGCTTTGTCTCTATGTAGAAACTCTGATGTTTCATGTCTTTTTCGATCCGCTGAATATCTGCCACAGCAGCCAGCATCGGTTTAAAAGCAGAAAATAATGTGATTGAAATATCACTGAGTCCAACCAAAGGATCATGAAGTTCCCTGCAGACTTTTTCTAGATCAGTGGTAACACTATGCAACTCAGCAGCATCTCTATGAAAAAGAGAAAATATAGTTTGTTGGCTAACACCCAGTTTTAAGTCCTTTATAATCATTCGGATAAGCCACTTCTGTTCAAGAGCCGAACTCTGAGTTATGAGTTGAAGCAGGTTTTTCTTTACCTGATCCTTTCTATTGGCTGAATTGTTGCTAGCAATCAAGTTTAAAATATCATTGACTTGCTGTATGGTTAAGCTCCCTTGCTTTGGACACCGGGGCTTCAACACAAAGTATGCAATCGTTGCAAAGTCTCCAGCATCTCCTCGGATTCCAGTTGGTGTTCTATAGTTTAAAAGTTTCTGAGCATCTTTTCCTTCTTTTGGTAAATTAAGTAGCTCTATATAAAGCTTAGCAAACATAGTTTCTTTAATTCCATAGGCCATCCGCTCTCGTTCCAGTTGTGGTAGAATAAGTCTCATGGCTGGGTAAAAAGAATCTGTGACTTCTTTTTCATTTTTATGAAGAGCATCATGAAACTTCCTCCATGAATCTAAAAATTCCTTGAAGTATTTGGTTTTTTCTGGACGGGACTTACATTTCTGTATTCGTTCTAAAGTTGAACACAAATCTGCAAATGGCACCTGTGATGCTACTGTTCGTAAAGCTTGTGAAGTGGCCATTACACAACCAACAAATCTCTCGAATTACCTATGGGAACAAAAATAAACACATTTAAGAAGATAAAAGCAAGTTATATGTTCATTATAAATTCATATATGAGTATATAAAATCACTTGAGCTATCTTATTATCCTTAACACTCAAGCCATTCAAGTCAAATTTGCCTATATCATCAAGTGTTTTGCCCCAATTCTAACATCATAAACAAATGCATATATACATATATATATATATATATATATATATATATGTATATGTATATATATAGCTAGATTTAAGATTATCAGCAGGATTGGTAGGTAAGGTGATTTTATATATTTTGATAGTGTTATAGTCACATGTCATTGGTCTTTTACACTATAGCTGATTTTATATGCTTTGTTCAGTTATTTTTCTTCTTAGGATACTCCAAATTGTAACATTCTTTCAAAGTCAGTCATTAGGCAGTCTTCTATTTTCCTATTTTGTAAGAAACCTTTGATTCTCTGACCAAGATATTTTACATAATGTTAAAAACTGCTTTCAAGTCTACTAATCAACAAATGTTAAGCACTTATTATATGCTAGGCACTTGTGGTAGAATTACAAAAATTAAATTCTCTCCTTTCTCAAGAAGCTTATATTCTGCAGGGGGAAACAGTATGTATATATGAGTATATACAAGATAAATGCAAAAGAAATACAGGCTGAATTTGTGGGAGATTGAGAAAAACAAACAAATCTGGAAAGGCTTCAAAGAGGACTCAACATTTGAATTGAGCTTTGAAAGCCATGAGAGAGTCTAAAAGAGGATGAAGAGCATGCTAGGTATGAAGGACAGACTATATAAAGGAAAAACTGGAGGAAGTGAAATGCTTGTATTAAAGACTGCAAGAAGGGGAGTTTGGCTGGCTTCTATTTACCATCCCTGTAACTTTCCAAAATACTCCTACCTGGATACCACTTCCATAAATATGTTGTTTCATTATATTAGAATGTTAGCTCCTTAATGACAGGGTTCACCTTGTCTTTTGTATTTGTATCCTTAATCCTTAGTTTAGTGTTGAGTACAAAAGTGACTGCTTTATCAAATACTTTTTCATCCCTCCTTCCATTCATTCATCGTAACTCAACATATCCAAAAACAGAACTCATTTTTTTCATGCCCTCCTTCCAATCACTGAGTTTACAACCTTGAAGTTACCTTTGACTTTTCTCTATCCCTTGCTCTTCAGCTCCAGTCAAGTGCCATGTCACATTGATTCAAGTTCACTGATATGTTTTACAACATTAATACTATTCTCTCTCACTCACACAGTCACTACCAGAGTTCAAAAATTCAAAATCTTTTTCCTGGAGTCTTCTGAAACCTAACAGGTTTTCCTAAATCAAGACTCGCTACTCTCCAAACCAACATTCCTAAATCACAAATATGACTATATATCATTCTTCTGCTAAAGAAGTTCCTCATTTCTCTTCAATAGACCCCCCCCCCCAAAAAAAAACCCCAGCCAATACTAACTTTAACCTCCCTTTCTAGGTTTACTCTACATTACTATCCTTCCTTTACTATGTTCTATGAAATCAATCTACATGTTATTCTTTATATATGACATTCTATCTTCATGCCTTTGCAGAGGCAATCCTCTACACCCAAAATATACTTTCGTCTCATCTCCACCCTCAAGAATCCCTGGTATCCTTAAAACTCACTTCAAATATCATCTCCTGTAGGAAAATGCCTAATCCCAGGTACAGTTGCTAGACTGTTTTACATCAGAAATTATTTTTGAATTTTTTTTTGCATTTACTTATCTATGTATAAGTTATTACTTATACTCCTGATAAAATATAACATTCTCAGTGTCTAGCAAAGGATCTAGCAGAGGATCCTAGACTTTAAAGGAAATTCAAAGACTTCTAGTTCAACACCGTCATTTTACAGATAAGAAAATTAAGGCATTGTGACTTGAACCAAGTCATATTGGTAGTGAGCAGCAGAGCAAATACGAACCCAGATCTAATGATCTTAATGCCAGGGCTCTTTCCAATGCACTACTTACTGCCTCACTTGGAAAATATAATAAGAGTGTTTTGGAACAACTGGAAATTATCAATGTAGGAAATTTCTGAAGACTACATAATAGACATTCATCAGAGACAACAAGAAATATTACACAACAAGAAACATTACTTATGTTATTTTGAAATTTCACAATCTAGTGTTTATGAAAAGTACTTCCAAAAGGACAAACAAGAAAACAATTGCAGCTTATATGCCTACATCTGTTCAGAGAAGGAAAAAGAGAAATTCTTTGAAAACTTAATAATACCTTCTGAGTAAAATTAATCTTTGTCTTAATATTCAGGGATACCCTCCAATGTCCCATTATTCCTTATCCCTCTAATGGCAAAGAAGAGGGTAGTAGAAAAAATGTTGCAAAATATAACTCGGAAAAGAAAGAGACAAAAGTAATCAAATATATCTTACATAGAAGTCTTTTTTTCTTTTTTTTTTTAGGATTTTGCAAGGCAAATGTGGTTAAGTGGCTTGCCCAAGGTCACACAGCTAGGTAATTATTAAGTGTCTGAGGCCAGATTTGAACTCAGGTACTCCTGACTCCAGGGCTGGTGCTCTATCCACTGCGCCACCTAGCCGCCCTATATGTCAACAATATTTTATAAGCAGAGAGCTGGGAAGCAACAGACATGTTGAACACCAAGTAACATTACCAAAAACAAACAAAAAAAGGAAATGAATTATCTCTTAACAGACAGGAAACACCTGGTTAACGATTCTAGAGTAATTTCTAAATCAGCTATTCTTTATAAAGTCAGACCCCCCAACTGTCACAGTAAAGATGGAAATTAATATCAAATAAGAATAAAAAGAGAAGATATGATATTTAATTAAAATGGTTTCAACCTGACCTATTTCAACAAGACATTGATCCCTATCGCTAAGGGAAAATACGAAAAGAACAAACATCAACATAGATTATTACCATCTCTGAAGATATTTTACTCAATGTAAACAAATTCTTGTAAAAAGAGACTTAAAGAATGCAAAAACTTTTGCCAACAAACACTTGCTATCTATATTAATAAAAATGAGATGACAATTGAAGACAATAGCAATTGAGAAGAGTTTTAGAATATAATTCTATTTGTATGATCTCAGGGAAGGAAAGGGCAAAAGACTTTAAGAAGTATTTTTCCAAAATACATCAAAGGGTCATGAAGAGGAAAAAAATATGTTTATAAAAGCCTGATGAAGAACTCAATTAAGCAACCACCCCAAGGGCATTTAAATATGAAACTTGAAGGAATAAACTTGATAAACATAAAAGTGAAAAAATGTGTCCAGATTACTTCAATAAGTTACTCTCTCAATCAATGCCAAATCAATGCCATCACACTTGGCCTTTATATTTGCTGTAAAACTCTCAATTTGCTGTAAAAAAAATGGCATTAAAGATGGGAAGAACAGTTAGATTAAAGCAAGAAAGCATAAAAGTGGTTCATAGTAAAGACAGTGAAACTTTAATGGCACTGAGGAATTAATCTCCAAAACATATAAGGGGAAAATGCCAAATACTTAGCAAAAATCACAATTACTACCCGAAAATGATCACTGACATCTGTGCCTAGTTTCTGATCACTTTGAAAATCTTTAATTATTAAGGACATAAATTGATGAATAAACATGATAGCTTTTGCAAATAATAAGCTATATCTGCAGAAATTGTTGAATTTAAGGCTTGTTGGTTTTAAAGAAACATCTTATTTGGTATTACAAAATATTGCCTTAAAAGATATCTTCCAACAAGGACAACTATCTGATTTTCTATTTCATCCTTAATACCATGGGACTTTTCCATTTAGCCTGCAACTGAACCTGCCAATATATATATGTGTATGAGTTATCTGAGAGTAGAGACCGCCTTTTTTTTTTATGTCCCTGGGCTTAACACAGATTGGCTTAGTTTAGCATACAGTGATCACTTAATAAATGCATTTTAATTCACTCATTCAATTAAGCATTACATCATATAGAATATTTTGAAAGATGTAACAGAGATATCTTTGCTATCTCATTGATTATTGAGTGAAGCATAAAAGCAGCAGATATATGCTCACCAAAGGTTTTTGCCACTATCACTGAAGGTATCTACTGCAAAGTCCAAACAGAAAAGGATTCCCTATGTATGGTGATGCCCTTAAGAGGTAAATCTGGAACTCCCTAGTCAGATTCAAAATCATTCAAAAGAGTTTGGCTTAGGGGCCACTAAGTGATGCAGTGGATAAAGCACCGCTCTGGAGTCAGGAGTACCTGGGTTCAAATCTGCCCTCAGACACTTGATAATTACCTAGCCACTTTAACCCCATTTGCTGTGCAAAAAACCTTAAAAAAAAAGATTAAAAAAAAAGATTAAAGATTCAAGAGTTTGGCTTAACTATGAACTGAATTAAAATAAAACTAATGAGGAAGGTCTAGAAACATAGTTTGATACCTTATTGGTTGAATGTAAACCAAGCAAAGGCATGTTAATAAAGAACTGAACATCCACAATAGTCTAAAGTGTAATATCAAAATGATATAGGACAGAAAAGGTATGGTCAAGGTTGGTCAAGTATCAAGAATAATAAACAATGCAGAAAGCTGTTGTGGTTCATGGATACACTTAAGTCAAGAGATCTAGGGAGAAAATGCTGGGTAATTGGATGAAATTCTTGTAAAACATTTACTGTTAGGACACATAGGGCAAGTACTCACAGTGGGGTCAGATAGAGGAACACCCTGAAAGTCTCTTAAAAACTCTGGTATTAATTGATTGTGCAGCATCAGAGACATTGGCACAGGATAGCCCAGCATAGCCTACCCTCATCAGAGAGGATGCTGTGCTACTGTATGTGCAAGGCAGAACAGAAGCAACTCAAAGGAAACGTGATGCTTAAGTTTAAAGTAGCCACCCCAGATGTTCACCTGTTTGCCTGGACACAGTTGGACACAGTGTCCCCTGTCTCTGACCCAGTGATGTCATTTTGGTCCTCTTCCTTGATGAAGGACAAGAACCCACCGCAGGGACAAGGATTCATCCAGCTCCATATATGGAGGATTCATTTATTATAGAAGTAAAAGCAACTAAGATGGGGGGCAAGGATATGGGAAGGGAACGCAATTTCATATTCACAATGATAAAGTAGGGATTTCAAGGCTAATGTTTACAATGTAGGCTAAGTGGCACAGGGGACAGAGCACCGGCCCTGGAGTCAGGAGTACCTGAGTTGAAATCCGTGTCAGACACTTAATAATTACCTAGCTGTGTGGCCTTGGGCAAGCCACTTAACCCCGTTGCCTTGAAAAATCTAAAAAATTAATAAATAAACAATATATTTTTTTCCTTTATTTGTGAACTGGATTTGAGTGAGAGGATGCGGGGCTAAGTCACCAGCCTGACTTTCTCCTCCCCAGCAACGGGTGGGGTGGCCAGCCGGGCGGGGATCAGGAAGCCTGGGGCTGGCCCGTCCCGGAGGCAGCCCGGGTGAAGCGCCTCGGCCAAGGTCACCTCCCCCACGGCCCGCCCGTCCGCGCCAGGGGGTCCTCCTGAGGGGCCCAGATGGCCTCGGGGAGCCCCCGCCCCGGCCCTGGGCCCGCCTGACCCCCGACCCTGCGGCCAGCCCCGGCCCGGCCCACTCCCTACCCAGCGGGCGTGGGCGACCGCCCGGCTCAGGCCCGGGGCCCCCTTGGCCAAGCAGAGAAAGGGGGACCCGCACCCCCGCCGCCTCACTGCGCCTGGCTCCGCGGGCACCCCGGGCTCCGCGGGCACCTCGGGGGTCGCGGCTCCGCGAATACCTGGGGGGGGTCCCGGGCTCCGCGGGTACCTCGGGGTGGTCCTCCGCGGGCACCTGGGGGGGGTCCCGGGCTCCACGGGCACCTCGGGGGTCGCGGCTCCGCGGGCACCCCGGGGGTCCCGGGCTCCGCGGGTACCTCGGGGGGTCCTCCGCGGGCACCCCGGGGGTTCCGGACTCCGCAGGCACCTGGGGGGGGGGTCCCGGGCTCCGCGGGCACCTGGGGGGGGTCCCGGGCTCCGCAGGTACCTCGGGGGTCGCGGCTCCGCGGGTACCTCGGGGTGGTCCTCCGCGGGCACCCCGGGGGTCCCGGGCTCCGCAGGCACCTCGGGGGTCACGGCTCCGCGGGCACCTGGGGGGGTCCCGGGCTCCGCGGGCACCTCGGGGGTCGCGGCTCCGCGGGTATCTCGGGGGGGTCCCGGGCTCCGCGGGCACCTGGGGGGGTCCCGGGGGGGTCCCGGCTCCGCGGGCACCTGGGGGGGGTCCCGGGCTCCGCGGGCACCTCCGCGGGGGGGGTCCCGGGCTCCGCGGGTACCTCGGGGGTCGCGGCTCCGCTTGGCACACACAGCGCTGGGCTCACCGCCGGCGGCGGCGCAGAAGCCCCGCGCAGGCGCAGTCGCGAGGAAGCGCCTGCCCCGCCGCGGCGGAGCCGCTGCGCATGCGCGGGGCTCGCACGCAGCCCACCCTGGCGCCCCTGGGCTCTGAGTCCTGGGGGGCCGGGCAGGACCCGTCCCGCGCCACGCCGGCCCCCCTTCCCCCGACCAGGAGGGGAGATGCGTGAAATGCCCGCGGTCTCGGGGCTAGGAACCAAGCGGCACGGACTCGTCCCTCCCCGGCTCAGCCTCCGCTGGGATGATGTGTTAGGGCTCGCTTGATTCACAAGACCTTCCTCCTTAGTTTTGTTTTAATTCAGCTCACCGTTAAGCCAAACTCTCTTGAATGATTTTGAATCTGATTAGGGAGTTCCAGATTCACCTCTGAAGGGCATCACCATCCCCATCCGTTTGGACTCTGCAGTAGATGCCCTCAGCGAGAGTGGCAAAAACCTTTGGTGAGCCCATATCTGCTTCTTTTATGCTTCACTCCATAATCAACGAGACAGAGAAAGAGATCTCTGCCGCGTCTTTCAAAATATTCTATATGACTTAATCATGAATTGAATGAGTGAATTCCAAAGCATTTATTAAGCGATCACTGTGTGTGTGTGTGTGTGTGTGTGCGCGTGCATGCGTGTGCGTGTGCGTGTGTGTGCCAAGCCAGGGGGTCTCTGCTCTTCCTCTCACCCTCGACCCTGCGACACCCCGACACGTCACTCCCCCGCCACAGGGGTGACTTACCGGGACACTGACGGGTGGCTACAAAGAATTCCTGGCCCTCCAAAGCAGAACCCACGAGTGGCTACTAATGCTTTAAGGTCCCCCCGGGGCTTCACATGTGCCTTCATGTTTGCAGCCTGCTTGATACCATGGGGCTTTTCCATTCAGGCTGTAACTGAAACTGCCAGCAGACGAGTGAGTTTTCTGAGAGCAGAGACTGTCATTTTTTTTTTTTATTTGTCCCTCGGCTTGGCACACAGTGATCGCTTAATAAATGCTTTTTAATTCACTCATTCAATTCATGATCAAGTCATATAGAATATTTTGAAAGATGTAACGAGGCACAGTTTCCAATTCTAGTGCCCTCTCTGTAACACAATCGACTTGTCACAAATGTCCCAACCCACTCTAACAAGAAGTAAGTAATCAAGCTGATGTGACCGAGAAGATACAGACAAGGAGAGAAAGAAAGAAAGAACTGTGTTTGAATCCTCTTTCTGGCACTTAACTAAAATCCTGACATCAGTTCACAGGGTTATTTTGATTCCTAAATGATATAGTAATATAAGGAAAAGAATTTTGTTTTTGCATGATATAAATATTCAAGATGCCACCAATTTTTCATTTCGGAAACTTCAGTTCAATCTTTTGCTTATCCAGAAACAACTTTTAATCAAATAGAAGAGATTATTAGTCTCTTGATAATAAAAGCTTCTCTATGTGTTCTGTATTGTTTCCCTTAATTGTGTCATGTACTACTTTATAAGTAACAGGGGGGATCTATTATTTTGAGTTTGGATCCATTGAGCTTTTGATAATACTATTCAGAAAATGTTCATTTTGAGCATTTTCCTAGAGTGTTAACCTGTCTGATAATAAAAATCTTGATGGCTTCAAAAATAAATCAACAATAAAATAAAATAAAATGAAGAAACAGGAGAATTCAATTCGATAAACATTTATTAAGTTCCTACTTATGACAAAGTGTTGGATTCAGGATTGACTTCCTTTTTACCAGTAGACCCTATTGATTACCCTAAGGACACAAATCCATTTAAACTCCACAGAAATTTCAAACAACTCCCAGTCATACCCTGGTGATCCCCAAACAAAACATCCTCCATGGAGACCCCAAATGACTCCTGGTCTCTATGAAAACCATACCACCCTGCCTCCTATATCCCATACCCTATAAAAAGACTTACTCTTCCTGCTACCCGGGGCTGGAATCTGCTCATACTCAGTCCATTTTTCCTTCAATAAACAGCTTTGCATTCATTCCATTTATGGGGAGGGTTTACTAATACAAAATGGAACTGGGAACTTAAATACAAAATAAAAATTCTTTCCTTAAAGGGCTTATATTACACTGAGTATCTCAACATATATATCTATTTTTAGGAATATATGTACAGAAACATACTTAAATGTATACACACATATGTCTATACACATTACATAGATATATTTAAATATGTGTACAGATATACATAAATTATATTTAGTGTATATATTTGCATTTAAATGAATAAATAAGGTTCCATAGTTAAATGAAATATGGGGATGGGGAGAGTCCTAACAACTAGAGAGATCAGAGAAAGCTGTAAGAGTTAAAAATTGATACTTTAAAATGGAGAACTGAGGCAGCACTCTCAAGCAAAAGAAAAAATTCTAAAGAAGAAATTGAGATTATAGTCTGAATATTATCAGTAACTCCACTGTGCAATCAATTTCCCTTTATGAAGCTCATCTTCAATTTTTCTGAGTTTCTAATGTCTAAGATTCCTTCCACATCTAAAATTCTCTTTAGATTTTTTTAAAATTTAGTTTTACCATATGATAGTCAAACCTCAGCCTGGAGGTAAAATTTACTGTATTGAACCTGGGGAAGAGTTTTCCTCCTTAATTAGGATGAAAAGGACTCATAGAATTGTACAACTGGAAGAAACTTTGGAATAATTTAGTCCAAGAAAAGTTCAATGTCTTGTCCAAAGTCATAATAAGTGACAAAACTGGGAGTAGAATGAAAGCTCGAGAGACCGAGGTGGGTATAATGAGAGGAACACTTAGATTCAAAATCTAATCTCTTCTTTGTTACTTGATAGAAATCTGTTTGCATAAAAGTTACAACTTCAATTTTCCAGGTCTCTTTTAAGAAAAATGCTTTAGAGACCATAAAGTTCATATAAATGAATAAACATGAATACATCATCTGGCTCCCAGTCCAGAACCGTTTCCATTAATTTTCTTCTCTTCCAAACCAAATAAAGCGATTTAAAACCCTTCTTTACCGAAACCTTCCCCCCTTGCCCCCCATGCCTAGCTATTTTCTCAGCTCTCTAAATTAACGAAAACCTGTTTTTGACACATTCTGTGGTTAATTCATAAAGGCTCAATTAAAAACAAAATAACATAGAACCTTTATTGGGTGACCAATAGGGATGCGAGATTGAGACATCAGGGAGATGATAACGAAGAGGCCAGAGAAACCCACCCGGCTGAGGGCTCTTGCTGATTTTTAGGTTTTTGCTAGACAATGGGGTTAAGTGGCTTGCCCAAGGCCACACAGCTAGGCCGGATTTGAACTCAATACTCCTCATTCCAAGGCTGGACTCAAGCACGGTTTCTCAGAGGAACTCTTCCTGGGGCTCCGGGGAAAGCTGGAAAAATCAACCTGCTACCTTAATGGGATAAAATATTGCGCGAACTCACCAGCTTGTCTATGACGTCACCGTCGGACGCCTGCGCAGTCGGAATCTTGGGCTTTTAACTCCCAGCATGCTAAGCTCTTTCATGCCCGCCCCCGCTTCTGCCCCGAAGGGCTTTCTTTCCTCCGCGGCCACCGTCCAGATCCCGGAACCGGGGACGGAGGCCCACCCCCTACCCCCACTCTGACCCCGCCCCTCCCGGAGTTTGACTCCACCGCGCATGCCCAGGTGCGCAGGCAGGTTGCCGGCTTTGGCCGCCGCGGTTCCCCGAGGCGGCGGGGGTGGGGGTGGGGGCGGAGTCGGGGACGTGAGAGGGCGGGGCGACACTCGCAGGTGACACACGCGCAGCGTGGGCCGGAAGTGGAAGCGGCGCCGTAGGAGCTCCGGGGGAGGAGGTGGCGGCGGTGGCGGCGGCTCGAGGCGAGGAGGCGGAGGCGGAGGAGGATGAAGAAGGCCGGAAGAAGCGGCGGTCGGGGCTGCTGCGCGCTGCCCGGGGGAGCGTCCGCCGCTGCCTGCGCGGCCGAGGAGCGTGTCTGAGTGAGTGGGGCTGGGGGCGGGCGGGGGGGGGCCGGGGTCGCCTCCGCGCCGCGGGGGCGGGGCCTGCAACAGGTGCCGGCGGCGGCCCCGGAAGCGGCGGCGTCGGGGCCGCCCGGGCTTACTTTTCTCCGAGGCCGCCTTAAAGGGAAATAAGCTCCCGCCCCCGCGGCCGGCTGCGAGGAGGGCCCGCCGGTGGGGTCTGCGGGGCAGGAGCCTGGCGCCCTCCTCTCGCCTAGTAGCTGAAAAGCCATTTTTTTGGAAAAGAAGGGGGTTTTGTTATCGTGACTCGTCGCCTTCCGAGCTGCCTGCCGGCGCGCTCCGGGCCCGAAACTTCAGGGCTCGGGCGCCAGTTCCATCCGCGAACGCCCTGCAAGTCCTTTCCTCGTCCCCCCGTCAGCCGTGAGGTAGGGTCCCGGGAAAGGCTGCTAGCTTTTTGGCGTGCTGTGAATTGCGTCTGCTTCGATACTGAGCGGGCCAGGTGAAGATGGGAATTGGATTGAAGTGAAGACAAAATATCAAACATTTTAAATGGAGGACACGAATAAAAATTTCGACAGCGTCCTAATTCTTCCTAATCGTCACCTTACAGCAGAGCATAATATTGCTTATAAATACGGCATATGTTTCGTATTTATTCAAGGAGATTTTATTATCGAAGTAGCAGTAAGGCCCCTTTTTTTGTCATTTAGTAACTGTTATGTGTGAAAAGTTGTGTTGTAAGCTTTGGATACAAACAAGTTAAAAAAAAACTTCCTGGTCTCTTCTAGAGCTTGTATACTAGTAGGGGACACTACAGGCAAACAATTATATACATATCCCAGCTATTTAAGGGGTGGGGAAATGGAGGTAATCTTAGGCCTTTTAAAGAAGGTGGGATTTGACCCGAGTCTGAGGGAAAAACAATAGTGTTTGGTTAAAGATAGACTAAGAGGGAGAGTATTGAAAGATTTATTTGTGTAACTTCAGGCAACACAGCCCTTCCTCCCCCAAAAAACCCCTCATTTTCCTTACCTGTGAAAATGAGAGGGCTGGAGGAATGACCCCTGACATCCTTTTGGCACTAATGATTTAAGCTTTCATGAGTTGATTTCATTAGGAACACTGGAGATTAAGAATTCTTACCTTCTTTTAGGTGTCACCTTTGGACCCCTTTTCCAAATTTTTTAAAAGCATAAAATAATATACATAGAATTATAAAGCAAACCAATTATAATTAAAGTTAATGTTCTTTGCCCAATACACACTACAAGCTGTCCCTATTGGGCTGTGTGTGTTTCTCCACCTCTTTAATAGTTCCTTCTCTCCTTTTTTAATGTTTGTGTACTCTGTATTAAGGGACTCTTATCTCCGTCCCTGTCCTATTATCAAATATCAGATCTGCATCTTGGTCACTAGATCCTTAATAACTAGCATTTATCTGACCCTTGAAGGTTTGCAAAGGACTTTACATGTGTTATTTCATTTGATCTTCACAACAACACTGGAAGAGAGGTGCTATTGTTACCCTTATTCTAAAAGTGAGAAAACTGAGCCTGGCAGAGGTTAAATGACTTGTCTATGGTCACACAGCTAAGTAAGTGTATGAGTTTGGATTTCTCATGGGTGGTCTATCTATCAGGATCTGAGATTCAAAGGGTCTAAAACTATCTCCCTTTCCTTCTGATTCCCTTTCATTTCTGTCAGTGGTACTACCTAGTCAGAGATCTAGCATTTAGCGCATAGCTTAGTATCAAATACAGTACTAGCAAGCTCTTCTACTTCATAAGCTAAACACAAACACACACACACACACACACACACAGCAAAAGATAGTCCTTGCTCTCCAGGAGCACACATTTTAATAGAGGAGACTACATGAAAACAACTGTACAAACAAGACATTTGCATGATACACTGGAAGGGCTTCTTGGCAAAAGTTGGGATTTTAGCTGAGACTTGAAAGAACCCAAGGGAAGCTAGGGGGGCAGAGATGAGGAGGGAATTTCAGGCATTAGAAGAAATCTGGTGAAAATGCCAGAGTTGGGAGATGGATGTTGTGTACAGCAAGGGGAGAAATAACTGTGGATTGAAGAGTATAATGAAGGTGGAGAGGGAAGTAATGTGTGATAACATCAGAAAAGTAGGTATTGGCCAGGTTATGAATATGAATGCTCAACTAGATGCTTTTATATTTGATCCTGGAGGTGATAATCATTGGAGATTATTTGAATAGGGAAGTGCCATAGTCAGATTTATGCTTTAAGATTACTTTGACAGTTTGGTGGATGAATTGTAGTGAGAGACTTACGACAGGGAGTTCAACCATCAGTTATTGAAACAGTGATAAAGATCTGTACTGTTGGTGGCCACTGTATCAGAAAAATGTTAGAAAGGTAGAAGTAATAGAAATTAGCAACTGATTGGAAATGGGAAATAAATGAGAGTGAGAAATCAAGGATGATACCCAAGTTGTGAGTCTTTATGACAAGGAGGTTGGTGGTAGCCCTGGCAGTAATAAGGAAGGGAGGAAGAAAGGAGGATTTGGGGAGATAAGGGAGTAGTTGAGTTTAAAATGTCAAAGGGAGCTGAAAATGCAAGACTGGAGGTCAGGAGAGAAGTTAGGACTGGATAAGTAGATCTTAGAGTCATCTGAGGTAATAATTGAAACCATGGGAACTTATGAGATCACCAAGTGAAAGACTATAGAGGAAGAAGAGAACAACTAGACTGGGGCTAGAGCCTTGGGGACCCCCACTCTCAGTGGGTGTGATGTGGATGAAGGTCCAGCAAGGGTAAAAGCAATGGAACCATCATTAGAGGCCAACTAGGAGAGAACAGTGTAGTGAAAACCTGAAGAGAATAAAATATCTAGGAAAAGAGGGTGATTGACAGTGTTAGAAGTTACAGAAATTGAGAAGGAGGTAGTCTTAAGAAAAGTCCATGAGTTTTAACACTCAAGATATCATTAGTAACTGCTCCCCAATTTCAGTAAAATGATAATGTTGAAAATCCAGCTGCAAAGTGTTTAAGAGACAGATTTTCCTTTGATTACCATGTTCAGCTATTATTTGAAATAGTATTGTCATAAAATTCAGCAAACACAGATTTGGGATCTCTGCTAGGTATTGGGGTCTAGAGACAAAAATGTGAAAAACTCTTGTCCTTAAAGAACAAACTCTGCTGGGCGGATAAATAACACAGATAATACATACAAAGACATTTCAGCCATGAGAGAGTACCAGCAAAAGGGAAGTTCATGAAAGGCTCATTTTGCTGTAAGTAAGGGAGGGAATTCATGGAGTGAAAATGAGAAGGCAAGTGATTATAGACATGAGGTGATATAACCTGGCTGAAGGATCAGACATGTGTTGATGGTGGAGTTCCCTAGTAGCTGAGACTTGAAAGAACCCAGCAAGGGGCTGGTACATAGAATTTGTGAGGAGGAGTGATGTGAAATAAATCTTAGGGCAAGTTGTGGGGATCTTAGATTGTGAATAGTTTTAAAAGGTGCAAAGCTGAGGAGTTTGTATTTTTTTCTTTGAAGCTAGACAGAAGTACTAGACATTTAAGTGCCAACTTAAATGCCATCTTTCCATGAATTTCCCTATTCCGCAGCCCCCATTCCATTCTCCCTTGAATCTCTTAGCAGTCTCTTTGTATTACGTGCAATCTTATCTCATTTCTTAACTGTTGAATGTTAAATCATTACCTTCATGAAGACAAGAAAATATACTGGGTTTTGGTGTTTGAGGTGAGACATAGGAATTTAAAAAAAATGAAAAATGCTTTGCTCTCAAGGAACTTATGTTTTAACTGATGTTATCTGACTTTTTAATTGGATTTTTTTTCAGACAGATTATGGTTTTTCTTCGTGACATTTTTGGGTTTAGGGCTAGATTTAATTCAAGCACACAGTCAAGATCATTAAAATGATTTAAACAAAATTAAGTATAATCCTTGTGTGGATAATTAGTGATGGTTTATTTATATGTTAGCTTCCACATTTTTAATTTGCACAAGAGAATGTACCTTATAGTTAGTCATTTCTAAGGACTTCTGAATTGATTCAATTATGCTATAACTATGTACAATAAACAGTAGTTATATGATCATTGCTTATACATGTATTCATGCATAAGTAAGTAGCTATTGTCTGGAGTTGAAATGACTGTGTAGGACAGTGCTGTCATTTTATAGATGGCAAAACTAAGAGCCAGTGAGGTGAAGTGATTTGCACACAGATAACTACTTAGAGAGCAGGTGGCATAACTGGAATTTCTCAGTCTAGTACATATGAGTACAATGTGTATGTGTGTGTGTATAGATATGTGTATATATTTCATGTGTATATGACTATATGACTATTTGGTAAAGGGAAGGCAATAAGTATTTATCTAGCCTCTGCTCTGCCAGGCACTGTGCTAGATCCTATGGTATTAGCCAAAACAATATTCATAATAATAGCTTAGACTTAGATAGTATTTACTATGTCACAAACACTGCATTTGATCCTCATAACAACCTTAGGAGGCAGAGATTGATATTATCCCCAATACTGTTGAAAAAACTCTTGACAAATTGAGCATAAGTGACTTGCTCAGTCACACAACTATTAAATATTTGTGGGTTTTTTTTGACCCAGAGACTTTATTACAATGAGAGATTATATATATTTTTAACATTAACATGTATTATATGTAAATGTATGTGTGAGTACATAGTAGTTATATATGCTTGTTTATATTAATTATATATAATTATAATATAGGCAATATAATTATATATATAATTATATTAATTCATCATTCACCTGAGTTCGAGGGGCAGCTAGGTAGCTCAGTGGATATAGTAGTAGTGCAAGGCCTCAATACTAATTGAGTGACTTTGGGGATTGACTTCACTTTGTTGTCAGTTTTTTCATCTTTAAAATGAAATGGAGAAGGATATGGCAAATCACTCCATTATCTTTACCAAGAAAATCTCAAGTGGGGTCAGGAAGAAATAGACACAACTGAAAATGACTGCATAACACCAGAGGAGTTTGTGACCTACATAAGAGATCTGGACTTACCTAAGAGATCTTTGGATTGTAGACATAAGAGTTGGAATGGTTTTGTATGCCAATGCTGGCATTTTATAGATGGCAAAATTGAGGCCCCATGAGGTGAAGGGATTTGTATAAAGGAGACACAGCTGAGATTTGAACAGAAATCCTGGGACTAGTATCCTTTCCACTGTAGCATGCCACCTTTCTAAGGTGGCCCCTGACTATTGGAACTACACTGTCTTCCCCCAGATTCAGTCTTTTCCCCTTTCTATTGTCTCTCTCTTTTTTTTTAAGGTTTTTTTTTTTTTGCAAGGCAAATGGGGTTAAGTGGCTTGCCCAAGGCCACACAGCTGGGTAATTATTAAGTGTCTGAGGCCGGATTTGAACCCAGGTACTCCTGACTCCAAGGCTGGTGCTTTATCCACTACGCCAGCTAGCCGCCCCTCTGTTGTCGCTTTAATAGTGATCAACTTATCTCTAAAAAGTTATTAAGAACCTTCCGTATGCCAGATACTATACCATGTGTTGGGATCACAAAGTGAAAAAGAGAGGACCTTAGAAACAACTCTCTCATTAAATATATGAGAACACTGAGAACACTCAAAAGATTATTTGTTCAGACTTAAACAACTAATAGATATCAGAGGCAAAATTTTCATGTATTACTTATTCCAGAGTCTACTCTTATTATATATTGTGCTATATACCCTGAAGGAGTTTACATTCTGTGGAGGAATTAAAGGAGGTGAAATAAAATGATGTACATATAGTGATACATACAAAATAAATTTATCGATGGGGAAAATTTGTGTGAAATCCTTTAAGAGGCAAATTGGTACAGAGGAAAGAGCCTTGAATGTGGAAATAGTGCTCTAAGGATGGAACTTCAGTTTCCATTCCTTATTCTACCACTCTTTCTGGCTTTACCTGTTGGACTTTTGTCAAATCTTTTAACACCTCTAGGTCTCAGTTTCCTCATTTGTAAAATAAGAGAATGACCTTTAAGGTTCTCCCTAGCACTTAATAAACTTCTATGATCCAGAAAATGTAGTGTCATGTGTGATAGTGAATAATATGGCCTTATTGACTAGACTATAGTTTTTGAAGGGGAGTCATGTATTAAAGCTGAAAAGATAGATTGAAGCCAGATTGAGAAGGAATTTCAAGGTAAAACACAGGTGGTTTATTTGCTTCCAGAGAATGACTGGGGGAAAATGGCATGATCAGATCTTTGTTTTAAGAAAATCACTTTGACAGGTGAGTGAAGGTTTGATTGAAATGATGAGAGACTAGAGCTATAAAGGTCAGTTAGTATATTTTATTAGTCCATTCTGTTAATGTTGAGAATCTGAGGCTGGAGAGAAGGGCACAGTTGTGAGATCAGTGCTTTGGAGGTGGGAACAAGATTTGGCAACTGATTGTATATATGATCTGAGGGCGTAAGGGAACAAGAATGACTGAGGTTTAGGGTGAATAAGTCCCTGAGATGATTTGAACTCGGGTCTTCCTGACTCCAGGCCCAACCTCTCTACTCACCAAACCACCTAGATCAGTGAAATCACAGATAGAGTACCAAGCAGCAATATATTTTAAAATATTGTCATCAACACTTATTAAAGAATCTTGAGAGTTGTATTTTGAAGTAAAGGTGATGAGTTCTGAAAGATGTTCTTTTGACCTTGATTATCTTCTCCAACTTCACTTAAAATAACACCTAGTTTAATTCAATGCTGAGGAGATTTTTTTCCTCAGGAAAATCCCCCCCCCCCCCCAAACTGCTTCTATATCCAGAAATCAGACTCAGTTCTGCTTTCTCTATCCTGTAACAAAATCCTCTTTTCCCAAGAGACACAATATGGCACTGTAGTGTAGTGGTATTAAAATCAAATAGAAATTGTGGTCATTAATCTATAATACGATCCTTGTGAGCCACATATTTGTTTTAAATTGTAATAATCTATGATTTATTGTATTTTTATTTATTAGGGGGATTCATGTATGGCGCTATGAGTCTGGCACCTGCTGAAGTGCATAGTGAATCTGAATCAAAAAATCAAGTTCAAACCTTAACTTTTTTTTAACCTTAATTAAAAATACTTTATTCCTTAAAAAAAATTCTGATAATCAACTGAGTCTTAAGTGAGTAACAATGTTTTTGCTGGTGGAGGGCCTTGCTTCAATGTTAGTGGTTGTTAACTGATTAAGATAATTTTTTTAAATTGACATTTTATTTTTCTAAATACATCTTATGAAAGTTTTTCAACATGCATCCATCCACATGCATTTGCATATTTTTAAGGTATATGTTTTCCTTTCACCCTCCCTTCCTACTCCCCTCCCCTCCACTGTGAACAATCAGGTGAATATTGTACATACACATTAATCTCTAGCATGTTTAAAGAATAGTCATTTTCAGTATGAGGAATTAGGATTAATGAAAAAGAAAGAAATCCATGAGATAGTAAAGAAATATATAAGAGAAATTTTTAACAAATCAGTGTAGTATTCAGATTCTGTAGGGTTTTTGGGGGTTTTGTTTTTCTTCCTCTGAATGGAGATAGCATTGTCCATAGCTGGTCTCCCATTATTATTAATCTCCTATTATGATCCAAGCCCTCTGCTTAAAGGACCAGCATCCATCAGGGCTGATCATCTCACAATGTTGTTGTTAATGTATACAATGTTCTCTTGGTTCTGCTCTCTTCATTCAGCATCAGATCCTGTAATTCATCCATGCCTCATAGAGTGCAATCATTCATGGTTTCTTGTAGAACAATAGATTTCATAACATTTATGTACACCACAACTTATTCAACCATTCCCCAAATGATGGACATCCCCTCTATTTCCAATTCCTTGCCACTACAAAAAGATATTTTGGAACATGTGTGACTTACCCCATTTTTTATGATTTCTTCTGGATATAGACCTGGTATTGTATTACTGGGTCAAAGGGTATGCTTGGTTTTATTGTTCTTTGCCATATATAGGTTGCCTTGGGATTCTAGGCCCAGCAGTGCCTAAGAAAATAATCATCAGTGACCCTATACAATAACAATAGTTTGTATACTATTAGCACTTTGTATACAGTTAGCTTTGTTGTTCAGTCATGTCCAACTTTGTGATCCCTTGGATCATACAATCATGAGATTTTTCTTGGCAAAGGTACTAGAGTACTTTGCCATTTCCTTCTCTAGTGGATTAAGGCAAACAGGATGACATAGCTAGTAAGTCTCTGAGATCTGATTTGAATGCAGGCCTTCCCGAATCCAGACCCAACCTCTCTATTTACTGAAGACCTTGATCACTGAAATCACAGATCTAATACCTATACCTTTTCTCAAACATCAATATAAATATCCATTTAGAAATTCTGTTTATTACCTTTTATTCTTTTTATTTTTTACTATTTATAATATTTTTATTAGAAACAAAATATTTCTATATTACTGGTTAAGACTTGTGACTTTGTCTAGAGGAATGTTTTATATTGTGTCTTTGGGAAACTTTGTTCTGCATTTTATACAACTAATAGAAAGTTAACTCTTTATACAATCCATTTCCTATTTGTAAGTCATGGATGATTAAGTAATGTGTAGGACAATTAAGAAAGTATCTTAATTATTTACAGTTTTCCATTCTTCCTCATCATTGTTGCCTAGTTTTGACCTTAAAATGTTTATTGTTTAGCAGGTACTTTTTAAAAAAAAAAGTCTTAAAGACCTAGAGTAGTCTTGGGTTTTGAGGGAGGGAATTTAAAAAAAGTGAAGATTAAAAATAGACTCTGACCACAAGGAATTTATATACTAACACCTTTTTTAGCTAATAAATTTTCCAGATTTGATTATGGTTTACTTCTTCCATGATGACCTGAACCATTCACTTTGGATTTAGGATCAGATAATCAAATACAGAGTGCTTAGATTATTATTAACTCAAAATGAACTAAGAATATTCCCAAATTTTTGTTCAGAAGGGCTTATTACTGAAGAAAATTTCTTTGATGGCAAGTTACCTTTTTAATTTATTGATAGCCAATGATTTATCATTTGAATTGATGAAATCATTAATTATAATTAATTAATACATAAATTTCTTGATTTTCTTCTATGAAATTAATAGGAAAAATAGATAATGTATTCCATCTCTAACTTTTTTGGGGAAACACATCTGTTTCTCCATTTCAGATGCCTGTGTGGCATGGTTTAACAAATTTTCAATCCTTTGGCTGAAAAAAAAAATATATATTGAGAGAATGTTGAATCTCAATCTTAATTTAACTGAAGTGTGATAGGAGAGAGAAGCATCCAAAACTGTGATTGAATAGTGATACTTTCATCAGCCCTACTGTAATCTTGGATACCTTCACTGAAAGTATTCAAGGTTATAAAGATGATCTTCTAAAGGAAATTTTTACATTATAGGTAGTTGCTTAATAATAATTTAAACTATAATAAAAAGAAATGTCATTGAGCATGGAATAAAAAGAATACATTTCTGCTAATTAATGTGATATACATTCATTCCATTTATTAAGGGGACTGTTTTATTGATCAGTAATCTTCACCTCAGTTTCCTAAATGATGTATCATAGTTTTTCTTCATTATTGCAGGTATCTATTTTTCATATGAATTGATTTTTAAGCAGTTATTGGACTTTTATCAACTCTTCCTAAAATTATTAACACCCTTGTGTTGTGTTGAGGCATTTGATAGCAGAGAATTTTATTTATTTATAAATATTAGCAAAATCAATCTGGAAGGAGAAGACCCTCGAGGTTTCTGGTCCAAACAGAAACGATTGCTATTTAAATTGCTTTGAACCAATCTGGGCCCAAAAGACCAAGTGGGTGTTGCTTTAGGCAGACCATGTATAGGAGGAGAAAGGGAGGGAAAAAAGGAATAGGATTGGAGGGAGGGGAGCCAGGTAATTGGAACTTGCCTGCAGTGGGGTACTTCTATTACTTACCAAAGATGTTTGTCTGTAGTTGTTAAAGAAGACCAAAATCACTGTTTTAAGTCATATTATCTGCTATTTTTTTTCATCTTTACTACTTAATTTCATTTATATTTTTACTAATCTATAGTAATAATAGACTGTTTCTCATTGGATTTTAAAGATATGCCTTATTAACAATCCAATTTTATTGATTCTACTGTTGTCAATAAAATTACGATTGGCATTTAACTAACTTGATATAAATTTTTATAAGTAAAGTTTTAGTTTACGTAGGTATACAATGTTTTAAACTTTTCCGTTTAACCAGTATGTATTCTGTTTTCAAAAGTGGTAACAATTAGACCACTAGGTGGCATCAGAAGACCTAGTTGGGTGACCTTAAGTAGATATTTCTCCAAGTTCTGACTCCAAGCCTATGCTGCTGCCGCAGCCGCTATTGTTGTTTTTCCTTTGTTCTCAAAGAAGGTTATGATATCAGGAAGGCATTGCTATGACATGCAAGTGAGTTGGAATTAAGTGAGGAGGTGCTGTGCAAAGTCACCATCCTCACTTTCTGCACCAGAGCCATACAGTTCTGGTGGCCAGATGTGAATCAGGACTACCAGAGGTAGCTCTGGATACAATGGGAGACTTTGGCTTTTTAAAGCTAGGTCTTTCCCAGGTCACAGTTTGAATGAGCCAAAGCCTATTCAGTGATTAAGATTAGATAAGAGGTGTGGCAAAGAAGCCAAGAATGACTACTTCCCAAAAAAGAAGGAAAGAAAAAAGTTGTTGAGGGTAAGATCCTCAATGTATCAGTGATTATGACTAGTGAGAAAGAAGAGAAGCAAAATCAATCTGAAAGAACACTCTTGAGGTTTCTGGTCCATACAAAAACAATTGCTGTTTCAGTTGTTTTGAACCAATCTGGGTCCAAATGGCCAAGTGGGTGTAGCTTTGGGCAGAGAACATATAGGAAGAGAAACGGGAGGAAAAAAGGAAGAGGACTGAAAGGAGGGAGCCAGGTAGCCGAATTTGACTGAAGTGGGGCTACTCATTACTCACCAAAGATGTTTGTCTGCAGTTCTTAAAGAAGACCATGACATCATGGAGATGATACCTTTTGCAGTCTCTTATCTATACCTCTTTTGTTTTCTTAGTTCCCTTCAGAGCTCAGCTCAGATACTACCTTCTAAATGAGGCCTTTCCTGATTTCTCCTTCCTCTCTACATACTACTTTATAATTATTTGTATATACTTATATGGGTATATATTTCCTACCCCAATGTAAGCACCTTGAAGACAGATGGTTTCATTTGGTTCTCTAGTACCTTATGGTAGTATAGACTTATCAAGTTCTTGAGTTTACTTATCTGCAAAATGGAGATTATTGTTTTTGCTTTATTTCAAAAGGTTGTTATAAATTATGGTTAACAATAAACATACCCATGTATATTTTTATATAAAATAGGTCATTTAAATACAGTAAAAAAGGGTACTGGATGTAGATTCAGATGACCTGGGGGGAAAAATCATTGACTTTGCCTCTTACTCCTTGTATGACCCTGATAAAATCATTTAATCACTCTGGGCTTCAGTGTCTTTATCTGTAAAATGCCAGGGTTAGCTTAGATGACCATTCATTTCTCTTTAGCTCTAAATCTTTGATCCTGATGATTTGTAATTTCATAAAATATTATATAATTGTACAGCCAATATATAGAGATCAGACTAGATTGTCATTAAGGTTCTTAATTATAGATTTTTATGAATAATAGAAGGGGACAACCTGAAGACCTAAAACTGCATTAGGTGACTCTTTTTGCTTTTTTAAATCTCTAAATCTCCTTTTCCCATCTAACTTCCCATCTAACTTAATGTAATAGTAGGGAGACATTCTTGGAACTATTTCACTTATGTTATTGACCATCCAGAATGATATTTCTTTTAGGAAAATGAAGTCAAAATTGCATTTAGGACTTTCAAGAAGAGAGAAAAGTATTAAATGAGTTTATTACTCATGAAATAAAAACATATTGCTTCCTCATATATAGATAGTACTCTGCTTAACAAAATTCTTTACAATGAAGGTATTTTAACCTTATTTTTCATTCTGTTTTAAATTTTTTCAGACCTTCCCTTAGTCTCCCCCTCTTTCCTGTATTCACACACACACATATTCTTGAGATCCAGTGGCCCTGACATATTGCTTGCTGTTCCTTGCACAAGATTCCCTATATTCTGACTCCAGACAATTTCAGTGACTGTCCCCAATGCCTGAGATTCTTTCCTTCCTCATTTGCTCCTTGTTTCACTGGCTTAGTTCAGGTTCCAGATAAAAGTTCCACCTTCTATAAGAATCCTTTGCTCATCTCCCTCAGTGCTGATATGGTATCATCCCTCTATTGTTTTATCCCCATTTTATCTAGCTTATATCTTGTTTGTATGTAATTGTTAACTAAATTGGGTAGTTTACCTCCTCATGCCATTCCCCCCTCCCCCTTCCCCTGCATTTGACTTCAAGCTCCATGAAAATAGAATGGCTTTTGTGTTTCTTTGTATCCTTCATCTTAGCACAGTGCCTGTTGTAAAATTTGGTGTTTGTTGAGTTGACTGTTGTAATCAGAACTGTATATTGATTTAAGTTTTTTTTGTTTTTTAGGTTTTTGCAAGGCAATGGGTTTAAGTGGCTCACCCAAGGCCACATAAGCTAGGTAATTATTAAGTGTCTGAGGCTGGATTTGAACTCAGGTACTCCTGATGCCAGGGCCAGTGCTCTATCCACTGTGCCACCTAGCCACCCCCGATTTAAGTTTTTAATCAGTCTGACTTGTGGTCAGGTTGAGTCTGGTCAGGAAGAGTCTGGATGAGCCTGACTGTTGGTGGTAGCAATGGATGAGGGAAACATCTTTAAGAAAGAGTTCAGAGGTAGGATGCTTCATAAAAGAAAAGGAATGACTGAGATTATGAGGACAATGTTAAAACCTTTGACAAAGGACCTCAAGTAGGTTTCAGAGAAATGATGATTTTATGTTGAGACATGTATGTTGAATAAACTCGAGACATTAATGGAAGATCAAAGTAGGCAGTAGTTATGATCTGGTGTTCTGAAGAAAGGTTACAATGTGGATTTTTGAGTTTGTTTTGCCTTATATTTTTAACTTTTATTTCTTGTATGTATTTTGCATATTTCTTGGGACAGAGAATTTGTCTTTATAGTTCTTTAGCACAGTATTTTGCCTATAGTAGGGATTGTTAATAAGCTCTCATTTGGCATATGGCTATAAATCCCAACTAATACAAGGAAGCTGAAGTTGGCAGGTCTTTTAAGTTTGAGAATTCTGATCTGCAATGGTGGTACAGATTAAGTGTCTGCATGAAGTTTGACATTAGTATGGTAAGTATTGGAGAAGAAAAGGTGAGGAGACCAGATTGCCCTCTCCTCATGTTGGAATTAACCCTACCAGATAAGCTAAGTAGGTCAAATCTCCCTCTTGTGCCAATCAATAATGGGATTAGACCTGAAAATAGCCCTGTACTTCCAGTTTGGGTTAGATGGAGGAGATCCAGTTTTTAAAAGTAATAATTATAAATTTTCATTTCTCAAACTGAGGCAGCATCCTTCTATTAGTGGGAAAAACCTAGGACTGAAATTCAGGAAATCTTAAGTTTTGGGGTTTGTTTGTTTTTTTTTAAGACTTTAAGACGTAAGAGACCCACCTCTGTTATTTCTTTATTGTGTTATCTTAAGCAAGTCACATCACCTGTGGCACTTTCTTTTATAAAATGGTGACAATACTTATTTCTTCAAAAAAGTACCATATATTTCTTTTCTCAAGTTTCTGCTTTCTTGTTTCAGAGGAATATAGTAGAAATGGAGGTGGGAGTGAAGGACTGATAAAGCAGATTTAATAGTTACATATTTCACTTTTGACTGTTCTCAGAATTGCCTTGTTCTTATTTCCCATCACTGTTAGAAACACCCAGTGAGAGTTCAACTCAGTTCTTTCATCTTTACTTCCAGAAGGATTCATCCAAACCAAGACATTAGATATATTTTTTCCCTTTTCTGCATGTTCTAAATTGACTCGACTGCATTCAAGGATCCACTTTCCCTAGAGATTATAGCAAATATTATAAGAATTTGATGTTAGGTTTCAAATTAGCAGATGGTTTACATTTAGTACTCCTCAGATGCCTTCATTTCTTTTAGTTAACTTGTAAAAATATTCTATATTCTAACTTAAACTGAATTTTTTTGTCTTAAAAACTTAAATCGGGGGCGGCTAGGTGGCACAGTGGATAGAGCACTGGCCCTGGCGTTAGGAGTACCTGAGTTCAAATCTGGCCTCAGACATTTAATTAAATTACCTAGCTTATGTGGCCTTGGGTGAGCCACTTAAACCCATTGCCTTGCAAAAACCTAAAAAACAAAAAAACTTAAATCAAAATATTTATTATATTACATTTATCTGTTCTTTTCCAATTTGTATGTTAGCCAGAGTATTTATTTTTGTTTATCTAATTTAATTTAATTTATTTGGAAGGCAGTAGGGTTTGCCCAAGTGATTTGCCCAAGGTCACACAGCTAGGTAATTATTAAGTGTCTAAGGCCAGATTTGAACCTAGGTCCTCCTGACTCCAGGGCCAGTGTTCTATCCACTGCACCATCTAGTTGCCCTTCCAATACATAATTTTGCTTGTGCTTTTTAAAAAGAAAATAACTTTAAAACAGTGAGGTGTTAATAATTTTTAAAAGGGCAATATCAGTTCTAATTAACTGTTAGTATTAGCAATGATTATTGAAGGATTTATTTGTATATTTAAAGATTCTGGACTGAAACTAATATTTTTTAAGTGTAAGTTGGCTTTGTCACAAGAATTCAGTTTACTAAACTTGATTTAATATTTTCTTTTATCCATTTCTTCTGTTAAATATAGTCTACATTCTGATTTAACAAATTTGGCTATTTGTAATAAAATGTACTACAACTTGGTGGCAATGGTGGTTCCTGAGATATTAGAAAAGAATATTACATTTTTAATGTATAACTCAAAATTTTAGAAAATAAACTTTAGAAAAGTGTATAATTTAAGAATGAGAGCTACTGAAAATATTTGACAATCAGTATCACAATGAAAAACATCTAAATTACACCTTTATAGTTCATGTTGATGAACCTTATGGAATCATCCTATTCTTACTATCTATCTATTGGTTTATTCATATTTTTAGTAATTTTTCTTGAATAGTTTTATTGAAATTTCTGTTCTATCTTAATTTCAACAGATTTCTCTCTATATATGTATTTTTTGGCATGATTAAGTCCTGTTAGGTTTAGTATTGTGAAACTTTGAAAAAAAAGTTTGTGAAAGTTAATGTAAAATCATAAAAAAACAAGTAAAATCATATGCCTTTGAAGAAAAAAATTATCCAGTTTATCAGGTTTTTCCCAGTTTATCACTTTTTAGCTTATTTGTAAGGGAAAAAATTACTCTAAATATCAAGAAATAATGATTTTGAAGGTCTTTTTTTTAGGGTCTTTTTTTGGTAAGGCAATGGGGTTAAGTGGCTCGCCCAAGGCCACACAGCTAGATAATTATTAAGTGTCTGAGACTGGATTTGAACCCAG
Organism: Macrotis lagotis; assembly: GCF_037893015.1. Taxonomy (NCBI): domain Eukaryota; kingdom Metazoa; phylum Chordata; class Mammalia; order Peramelemorphia; family Peramelidae; genus Macrotis; species Macrotis lagotis. The sequence goes on from NC_133663.1 coordinate 177,805,466, forward strand.
GTACTCTTAACTCCAGGGCCAGTGCTTTATCCACTGTGCCACCTAGCCGCCCTTGATTTTGAAGGTCTCTTAAAAAAAAATAAAGATTTATTGAATTGAGCTGTTAGGTCTTAAGGAGGGAGAAGTTTTTTTCCCAGTGTTTCAATGGTAATTTTTCTTATATGAAGATAAAAATTATTCATATTGTCATTTTATGTATGTTCTTAGTAGGAAAGCAGTTTCCTTCTTAGCCATATCTTCCACTTATAAAAATAAATCTGGCTTCATAAATTGCTACATTTCACCAGTGTGAAAGTAAGTGGGTTATAGATATGTTGTGTGGGCTAGAGTTGTGTAATAAGTCTGAGAAATGATCAAGTCTTGGGGATAATTGAAAGGTGCAAGATTATTTTAGAAATCTATTTTAATGAACTCACTTTTTATTAGAATCTCTTGGTTTTAGTATTTGTTTCTTTTGCTCTATTTCACACTAATTCTCTTAATTGATTCCTGAGATGAACTTTGAGAAAATTATGCCCTGTTCATGTTTTAGTTAACCTTATTTCCAGCTGTCTTTATATGATATTCTAATTATTGAAATGCAACTTTTATGAAGTTCTTAGTTATAATATCTCTACAAAATTTTTTGAAAATCTTTTTTTTGGGTTAATACCTGTTCACATACATTAACCCAAAACCTGGTATTGTTATTATATATTATGAAAAGAATGAATTTTCTTGGTTTATAAATAAAATATTTTGGTGAATTTTTGGTTATATACATCTTTTTTTTTTTTTTTTTTAGGATACATATGGAATAATAATTCAAGGAGACCTACAATGGAAAAGTCATGGATGTTGTGGACTTTTGTTGAAAGATGGCTGTTAGCCTTAGCTTCATGGTCTTGGGCTCTCTGTCGTATTTCTCTTTTACCTTTAATAGTGACTTTCCATCTGTATGGAGGCATCACCTTACTTGTGTTAATATTTGTATCGATAGCAGGTATCCTATATAAATTCCAGGATGTATTGCTTTATTTTCCAGAACAGCCATCATCATCCCGCCTTTATGTCCCTATGCCCACTGGCATTCCGCATGAAAACATTTTCATCAGAACCAAAGATGGAGTGCTTCTCAATCTTATTTTGCTGAGATACACTGGAGATGATTCAACATATTCCCCAACTATCATTTATTTTCATGGAAATGCAGGCAATATTGGTCACAGGTTACCAAATGCTTTGCTTATGCTGGTTAACCTGAAAGTTAACCTTTTACTTGTTGATTACAGAGGTTATGGAAAAAGTGAAGGTGAAGCGAGTGAAGAAGGACTCTACTTAGATTCTGAAGCTGTACTGGATTATATGATGACCAGACCTGACCTTGATAAAACAAAGATTTTTCTTTTTGGCCGTTCCTTGGGGGGAGCAGTGGCTATTCATTTAGCTTCTGAAAATTCCCATAGGATTTCAGCCATCATGGTAGAAAACACATTTCTAAGTATACCACATATGGCCACTACTTTATTTTCTTTCTTTCCAATGCGATATCTTCCTTTGTGGTGCTACAAAAATAAATTCCTCTCCTACAGAAAAATCTCTCAGTGCAGAATGCCTTCTCTTTTCATCTCTGGGCTCTCAGACCAGTTAATTCCACCAGTAATGATGAAGCAGCTTTATGAACTTTCCCCATCTCGGACTAAGAGATTAGCAATTTTTCCTGATGGAACTCATAATGACACATGGCAGTGTCAGGGTTATTTCACTGCACTTGAACAGTTCATCAAAGAAGTTATAAAAAGTCACTCCCCTGAAGAAATGGCAAAGACTTCATCTAATGTAACAATTATATAATATTCTTTTCTGATTAGTGCACTGTATCTTGATTTGTGCAAAGTGATAAAGAATGTTAATTTTTAAATGTGTATTATGTCTGTACTTGCCTAAAGAGTAAAATTAAACTTTGAAAGGTCTTTAATACTTCTGTGATGACCCAGATAGTTTTTACATTTGGAAAACTGTCATTGTTGGAGTAATTCCATACATTTTCATCAAACCTTTCAATATGGATATGTATCCGTATTTTATTATGCCAGTAAAATGGAGACTATTCAAAAAAGTTCCTGGTTACAGCATTGGTAATAATCTATAATCTATGCTATTCTTATACTTTGGGAGGAAGGAAGGGAGATGGGAAGAAAAATTTGATTTATCAAGGCATTTCCATATTTTTCACTTTAGGAAATATTGGGACAATCATGGTTAGCAAACTATGTTCTGTAACTGCATATTTCACTTCAAGAATTAATACAAAATGCATGACAGTATTTTATTCCCTAAATTATGCAATTCAATATTTTTAATGTAAATAGCACCAGTAGTATACTAGTGTATACTATAATCTGAGTTATATCTATTTTTATGTAAACATTTTATGTGTTTGTCAAAAGCATAAACCATGAGGCCTATGTGCAGGGTGCCATGACTTAGCTTCTGTGAGTGCTGAGGTCTTTTAATCCCCCCCTTTAGTAATAAATAGAAGCCCTTATCCAAATGTAATCATTGTATTTCTGTGGGGTACAACCAAAATCCTTGGCATGTAAAATTAGATATTTAGGATTTTCTGCAGCTTTGGTTGGTTGTATTTACCTAAATTTTGAAACATTTATAGTCATTTTTGGTGGCAAAGAGAATTTTAGCTTATGTAAATAATAACAGTCTGTAGCTAGACTTACTGATAGCAGCCATAACAAAGATTTGAACTTTTTAACTAACTTTGAAAATACTTCTCATTATGTGATTGTATGTTACATAGAAGAGTTAAACTTTAATCCTTATTTGAATTTTAAGTCCCAATATCCATGTAAACCCCAAACCAAAGCCAGGATGTCAGCTCAGTGGATTTACCAAAAAAAGAAAAAAGGAAAAAAAAAGAAAACATGTTCTGTTTTTGTTTTTGCTTCATCTGGTATTAAGGAGAACAGTATCTACATCAAATGGTAGATTTTATAGCAAGTATTTTCATTCTGCAGAAGTGGAAGGCAGAGAATTTCCTGACTTTGCCATAAAGCATATTTTCACACTAAATATTTTTTTTAAATGTTTTTAGGCTACACTATGTAATAGACTTAACTGGAAGTAGTATTTAGATATGTTTGCAGAAATATTTTCCCTTTGATTCTTGGAGTATTCCATAATGCTACCTTACCAAAAATGTAGCAGATGAGCCATAGATACGGTAAGTTATTTTCAGTAATGTTTGACAGCTATATGTAAATGAGGTTTGTACATATATACCAACTTTTCAATAGGTTTTTTTAAAACATATGATTCTCATTAAGTTCATACCTTTTCAATTTGCATTCCTTGACTTAATAAAAGCAGCCATAGTATAAAGATTCAGTAAATTAGTAATAATTTTGGCTTGTTTAAAACTCGTTCTATGAAGTTTGAACCAGAAATATTTTTCACAGTTCACATTTTTATAATATAATCCAATTCAATAAAGATATAAAGTCAATGAGAGTTAATAGGAATACTTTTTTAACATAATTTTCCATCATAATTTTCCATCATAATAACTTGCATAATATTTCATCTATGTACTCCAATTAGTTTTACATTTTTAATGTCATTCAAAAGAATGCATACATTTTCATCAAGCTTTAACATTATTGCAACATGAGTTGAATCTGGAAAATTATGAAAAATTAGTAATGTCCACATTTACACACCAACACTTAATTGTAAATACTGCGTGGGAATTTGTTTTGAAAGCAGAACTTTTTCATTTATGTTAAATGTTCGTCCTCTCTCTCTCTTTCCCACTTTTTGTTAAATCATAAAAATTGCTAAAAGGCAATTCTTTAAGGGTGCTAGTGTATTATGTCCTCTCTCATTTGGAGGAAAAGCGCCTCTGACTTCTGTAGTGTCCTGAGCAATTTGTGTATGGAGTTTGCTGTGTTATTTTTCTTTACCAGCTTTTTGGGAAGGCATCCTCTAGTCAGATGGTTGAGGGGGTGGAAAAGAGGCTTTAATAGTACATCAGAGGTCTATGAAACCCATGGCAACCTGTTTTCAAACATATTTCAAGTTGTGTGGCCAAAAGTGATCATCTGGTCATGACAAAGGAATTCGATTCTTTTTCAGACCATCTATCAGAAACAATGGAAATACATACATATATATATATATATATACACATTTTCCGATTTCATTATTTTATACTAATTGCCATAAGAAAGTTCCCCCATGAAACTTAAATTTAGTAAGTGACTTTTATTTGGGGAAAAACTATCATAAAATATAATAAAAGTCCTATTTTTATGGATTGTGCCAATATAAAGACATTCCACTAGAGAAATATTAAAGAAACCAAGATTGTTATTGTACTCAGACAAAATACTGCAACAATGGAAGTTACCTAACACAGTAAGATATGGGAAGACACCACCCAGAAAGGGAAATCTACATAGGCTTCATCATATTGAAGGGCAGCAATAAAATGACAAGCAAGAAACTTGACCAGCATACAATAGAAGTTCATTCATTTAAAGCACTTTTGAAATACATAAAGGTCCTTGACACTAGTTGATGCTGTCCTACCCTGGGCAGCAAGGAGTTTTAAAATTATGTTTTATTTACTGTTTCTTTAAAAAAAAATAAGGTCGGGGGATGGAACTTGACTTTTAATGTCTAGAGAAGCATAACCTTATTTTGCAGTAGATATGTCGGTCACTTGATAATTAACATATTTACGTATTTTCTAACTTCAGTTTTATGCATCTCTCTGCTATTCACTAGTTGTGTTGCTATGTTCTGGTTTGCTAGAATTGGTGTGCATTCAGTTCATTTGGCTATTGTTCTATTTAATACTTGTCAATAGCAGTTGGAGTAGATTTATTTTATGGTTTACAAGAATTAAGGCCATAACCAATTTTATGTAAATTTTTTCTTGAAAAATCTGCTGAACAAAGTTATATTTTGTAGTACTATTTTTAATTGCACTCCATTACAATTGGAACTGAATTTGGGATAAGATCATAAGCATGTCTCTCAGAAATCACTTTTTTTTCTAGGTCATGAATGGAGACTACTTATAAGGATTCTACGACTCCCTCGTTATTTTTGGCATCATTTATGAAATTTTGAAAAAAAATGCAAATAATGTTTCAGATTATCCAGTTAAATTGAGCTATCTTCCTTCATATCACTCAGGTAAAGTTACAAAATGACATAGCACAAACATCTATTTATAAATCTCCCAGTTGAAAGGGTAGTCAGTGAAATGCACTTCTGTTTGTTTAAATATAATATATGCACATCAGCATCTCTTGGCTAATCAAAAGTGTCATACATTCATTCATACAGTGAAATTAATGCAAACTGTCATCTTACCCATGAATCAATTCATCTTGGCCAAGTGACACAAATATACCTCCATTTATATTTCATATTTTTAGAACTATGTATACTTTAAAATAGGACTACGTACAAGAGACACTTTACAAAAGTGCCATATATAAATACATTTAACAACCAAGAGTGGTATGTGGTGTTGAAAATGATTTATAATGCTAGCAGAATTCCTGTCAGTACAGTGTATACTGAAAATTAAATTCTCTACATAAATTCAGGTTGTAAAAAAATGATATTCTGAATTCATAATGTAAGTCATATTTTTTCATTTCCTTGCCATTTTTATTTGAAATAGTGGTGTAATGCATTTTATAGATTAAATTTAAACATTGCAGTATATTTATGTGCTAACCATGGCAGTCTTAAACATTGACATTTTGATTTTTTACAATAAATTTATTTTAAAAAACACTTTCTATTTTTCTGTACTGACATATGCAATAAATTGATACATTAAAAGTTTGAGTAATGTCTAAAAAAATCTGTAGTTGGTTGTTTTCATTTCCTGCTAATGTATTTTAAATTCCATAGTAAGTCATATCTTGAGTTAATGATAAGAATAAATATTTCAGTTTTATTAAAGTAAATTAACATTTTGTTCTGACATAATGTTTAAATCTATAAATTAGGATTTTTTTTTCCTAAAGTAAATTGCTAAAATATATAATTTAGGCTAATAGTTAAATGTGTGCATTTCTTGAACATTATTAACTGGTGGTAATAGGAGAAAGCCTAGAAGCAGTTCCAATTTTTAGAAACGTGAACTTGGGTATAAACATTGAGTGTGATGACAAATTGGCTAAATAAATAGCTTTTTAAAAATTTTTTTTAAGAATTCCCTCTTGTTCACTTAATTGTGCTAATGAAAGTAATCAAACTTTTTTTTTTAGTGTACATTAATTCATCAAGCCTTTGGGGGTTATAATCCCCATAATCCCTAGGAGAGAAATTTTATATGGATAGCAAAAATTAGGTGGTTCCTGGGTAAAGGAACCCTGAAAGTTCTAGAGGGTAGAGAAGTCCCTAGATAGTCCTTAGCCATCCTAGAGTGATCCTTCTTAATTCCCTGCTGCAAGACTTAAGTTTATTTTTAAGTTGAAACTCATTTAGTGAGTGTGCCACACTTGAGATAACCCAAATTATTTTCATTATCAGAGGACAGTTGATCCATACCTACTTTCTCCCCTTTTTTTCTAGAATTCTTACTTCAAAAATCCCTAAAACTTCAATAAATGGGTTAGATAGGGATATTAGGGTAGATTGGAGGGAGGTAAGTAAAGAATTTTCATGCTCTGAGAGTGATCATTCTGGAAGGGGAATATTAGATGGTGTATGTCAAAACAGTCATACAAATGACCTAATGGCATACAAAAGTATGATAAAGAGACGAGCTTGAATGGAAGGGGGAGAGGGCACCAAACACTATAAGAGGAGTAAGGCATGGGATACATACTTGTGCTTTCAAATAACCCAGTTTGACTTGGACAGTAAAATAAGAACTGCATCTGTGTAGGTAGATTCAAGCCAGAGCTTGGAATGGCTCATTGAGTAAGGTGGAGTGCATTTTGCATTTGTTCAAGACTTAGGTAAACCCATACAAGTTGAATTGAGAAGGAAAAGATTGAAAGTGGAGAAGTCTTGTTAGATCCTCTTTATTACAAATAATAGGACAATTTAAAGTGATGGCATTGGGAACTGGTGAGTATATGGAGGTTAAATGCATGAACAAAACTTGGGGGGGTTGGCTAGGTGGCACAGTGGATAAAGCACCGGCCCTGGATTCAGGAGTACCTGGGTTCAAATCCGGTTTCAGACACTTAATAATTACCTAGCCGTGTAGCCTTGGGCAAGCCACTTAACCCCATTGCCTTGCAAGTACATAAAAAATTAAAAAAAACTTGGAAACTGTCAATCAAATCAGTCATTTTTGTGCCTGGCACTATGCCAGATACTAGGGCTATCAAGAAAGACAAGGCAGTCCCTGCTTTTAAGAAACTCAGTGGGATGGAGAAGGCAGCATGGCAAACAACTGTGTACAAGCAAGGTATTACCTATTTTAATAGCTAATAGGTCTAAACAGTATCTAAATAAATTGGAGGTGTCAGTTATTCAGAAGGTATTGTGTCAGCATTCTGTAGCATCAGGAAAGGCTGCTTGTAGAAAGTGGATTTTTCTGGAACTTGATGGAAGCTGTGGAATTGGAGGCAGAAAATGAGGAAAGAAGTCCAGGAATGAAGTATAGCCATTGAAAAAAATGTATGAAGTTGGGAGATAAAGAGTTTTGTTCTACAAACAGTAAGCGGGCCAGGATCTTTGGATTGCAAAGTATAGGAGGTATATGTGTATGAGGTTAGGGAGTAGGGCAAGTAAGAAGACTAGAAAGGTAGGAAGAGAGCAAGTTATGGAGAACTTTAAACCAAGAAGGATTTTTTTTTTTATCTTTTCCTGGAGTCAATAGGGAGCCTCTGAAATTAATTGAACTGGTAGCAGGAATGGCAGTGGTGGTGACATGGTCAGACCCCATGTTAGGAAGACCATTAATAGCTGAAGATAAACTGTTATGGGGAGAGTCAAGATACAGAGAAGCTAACTAGCAGGCTTGTACTGTAGCAGGTGTAATGTGATGAGGGCCTACACCAGGATAGTGGCAATGTCCAGAGAGTAAGGGATACAAAGGTAAAATCAGCAAGACCTAGGCAATATTTTACATGTGATAAGTAGAGGGTAAGGAGCTGAGGATAATAATGATCTAGGTTATTAGATAGTGATATTCTTCGATAGTAATAGGAAAGTTAGAAAGAAGAGTGGGAAGTGGGGAAATGAGTTTTGTTTTGGATGTGTTGAATTTTAAGATTTAGGCAAAATATGGGAAGAACACTAATAAGATTCAAAGAACTTAGTTTCAAATTCCATCTCTGCTGACTACTATCTCTGACCTTGGGCAAGTCACTAATCTTTCCAGGGAACACTTTCCTTATCTACCAAATGAGGCTGCAGTAGATAGCCTTTAAAGTCCATTCTGTATTCCACCATCACTGATTCTGAGATCAGTAATGACTTCCAGATTATAAATAAACATGGGTAACTAGGGAAATAGTGGTATTATCTTGGAAGGTCGGTAAGAATCCTGGAGTCATTCAGTGAGTTAATTTTGGACACAATGAGTTTGAGATTTTTTTTGGAACTTCTAATTAGAAATAGGCGATTGGACATTCTCCTCTGGACAGAGGTCACAATAAGAAGTAGAGATTTGATCCATGTCAAGATGATAATTGAAATTCTGGAAGGAGAAAGTATCTTCAAAAGAAGGGAGGATAGTGAAGAGACAGGTCCTTGGAAAATACCTTGCCTAGGAAAATCTGAGATAGAGGGGAAACTTCTTTTTGAAACCAAGTGGATAGAGTATTCAGTAGAAAGGATGTTGTGTATATATGTGTGTGATTGTGTTCATTTTCGTCTTTGATATTCCCCTAACAATGTCTACTACATGGTAGACTATAAGAGTTTATTCATTGGTCCAACAGTTCAGAGGTCATAGAGAAAGAACACTTGTAAAAGTCAAATTAATTTGGTTATTATAGGGAAAAAAAAACTAGTGGAAATAGAAATCATTGCAGTTTATTGCAAAAATAAACAGGAAAGGGGGGGGCCAAAGAATAAGCAGAAAATTTGAATGAATTTGATAGAGGAGATGAATACTATGGTATGGTTAAAAAAAGGAACATAAATTTTTTTTGTATTTGTTTTAACATTTCAGATACCTAAATGTGATAGTAGGTAGATAGACATTGAAAGAAAAAAAACAATAAAGATGTGAAAGTTGCAGAGATGAGCAGTCTTTTGAAGAAGTTGAAAGGTTAGAATTAGAGATGCTCAGTGAAAGATTGGACAGGACAGATAAACTATTCCTGCAAATAGGAAGAGAAAAGGATGTACTATAGATATTTTTGAGATAAGGAATTAGGACAGGATGACAGTACTTCTACCTTGGATTGTTTATGACAGGTAGAGTTGCTTTAGCTATCTTCAACTTTCTTTTTCTTAATATATTTTTTCCCCCAATTACATGTCAAGATAATTTTTAGCATTTATTTTTACAAGATTTTGAGGTCCAAATTTTTCTCCATCCTTCCCCATCTCCACCCCCCTCTTCCCTCTTTGGAAAATAGTAGGCAATTTCATATAAGTTATATGTGTGCTATCATGAAAAAATATTTCCATGTTAGCCACAGTAATGAAAGAAAAAGCAGATCAAATGGAGAAAAAACAAAAAAGAATAAAATGAAAAAATATCCTTTGACCTGTATTCAGAGTCCATCAGTTTTTATCTGGATGTAGATAGCATGAGTCTTTTGTACTTTCCTTGGATCATTGTGTTGCTGAAAAGAGCTGAGTCATTCATAGTTGGTCATCACACTATACTGATAGCATCTACATTGTTTTCCTATTTCTGCTCATTTCACTGCATCAGTTCATGAGTCTTTCCAAGGTTTTTCTGAAAACTGCCTATTCATCATTTCTTATTTCAAAATAGTATTCCATCACATTCATACACTAGCATGTTCAACAATCCTCCAATTGATGGATATCTCCTCGATTTCTAACATTTTGCAACCACCGAAAGGGCTGCTATAAATATTTTTGCACATGTGGGTCTTTTTCCCCTTTCTCATGATCTCTTGAGATACAGACCTGATACTGCTGGATCAAAGGATTTGTACAGTTTATCTGCTCTTTGAGCATGGTTCCAAATTGCTCTCCTGAATTGTTGGATCAATTCACACTCCAGCAGGAGTACCTTGGTGTCCCAATTTTCTTAGATCCTCTCCAATAGTGATCATTTTCCATTTTTGTCATATTAGCCAATTTCATAGGCTTGGGGTGGTACCTCAGAGGTGTTTGAATTTGTATTTTTCTTATCAAAAATGATTTAGAGTACTTCCTATACCTGTAGATAGCTTTGATTTCTTCATCTGAAAACTGTCTGTTAATATACTCTGATCACTTAATTGGGGATAGTATTCTTCAAGATTTGACTTGTTTCTCTATCTCTTTGAGAAATAAGGCATTTATCAGAGATGCTGTAAAGATAAGTTTCCCAACTTGTTGCTTTCCTTTTAATCTTAGTTATACGGTTTTGTACAAGGCCTTTGTTTTGTACAAAGGCCTTTTATTTTAATAAAATCAAAAGTATCTTTTATATTTCATAATGCTCTCCAGTTTTGTTTGGTCCTGAATTCTTCCCTACCACATAGATCTGATAGGTAGATTATTTTAATTCTTTCTCTTATAATATGCTTATAGTGTCACCTTTTATGACTAAATCACACATCGATTTTAACCTTATCTTGGAATATACTATGAGATGTTAGTCTATACTTAATTTTGTTTTCCAATTTCCCAACAGTTTTTGTCAAATAGTGAGTTCTTATCTCAAAGACTAGAGGCTTTGGGTTTATCACATATCAGATTGCCATGGTAATTGAGTATTGTGTGTTATATACCTAATCTATTCCATTGATCTACCACTATTTTTTTTATCCAGTTCAAGGCTTTCTTCAGCTTTAGAGGTGAGGTAATGTATTCTAAAAACCAAAAAGTATTTTGATTGTTAATCATAAGTTAAAATCTCCCTTATTGGAATCACTATATGAGGAATCAAAATTCAAGAAAAATTTGTGCAACAAATATTCATTTCCCTTAGAGTTTATCCTGGTGTCTAAATATAGCTGTTGCCCTACTTAAAGAAATTTATTACAAGAAATACTCAAAAGCTAAAATCCAACAAGAGGAACAATTCAGAGGAGAAGTATTTACTGCAAGCTTTAACCTTGATATCAGAAAACAAGGGCAAGAAGGTAAAAATGTGAGTAATAATACTTGATATTTATATAGAATTTTAAGAATTTTAATTTTAAAATTACATTTTAAGAATGTAAAAGCACTTGATACACTCTAATTATTTAATCCCAACAAAATTCCAGTGAGTTAAATGAAAAGCCTGTACTTACAAACAATTGCTACCCCCTTGAGCAGTGATGTGACAGAATTTAAGAATCCTTCTTTGGACCTTTAATCCTAGCATATTTTATTGAGTTCCCCTCCTAACTATAATCCTTAACTTTCACGTCTTTAAACTAACTCTTTAGCTCCTCTGTATTACTTTTATTCTGCTCATTGTTAACGATTCCAAGTATCGATGGCATAGTAATTTCTAAAAAATCTGGGTTTGTATAGCATCCTATCATATCTTAGCAATTTCCAACTGTTTTCTATCAGTTGGAAATTCAGCAGTTCTCTTTAAAAGGAAAAAAAATTCTTTTCTTTAAATTGGGTGGTTAATGGAATCAAATCTCTTGCCTAAAATGATTCCTTGTAGTCCTTCCTCTCTGCATATGCAAACCTGAAATAATTGTAAACTCCTCCAGTATTGGTCACAAACAAATTTTTGATGTGGGATTTGATTGAATTGCATTTATTGTTCATTTCTGGCTTTAAAAGTTTGACTTATTCACATCTAAAAGTTTTGGAGTCTGAAGGTATACAGTTTTCACTTTTTTAAAACTTTTTTTCCCTTTTTCTCATTTTTCCCCCTTTAGTTCTGATTCTTCTTTCACAAAGGTTACTAATATGGAAATATGTTAAACATGATCATATGTGTATAACCCATATCAGATTATTTACTGTATTAAGGATGGGAGAAAGAAGGGAGACAGAAAAATGTGGAACTCAAAAGCTTACAAAAAAGATGAATGTTGAAAACTATCCTTGCATGTACTTGAAAAAAGTAAAATAAAATTTATTTATTTCTTTTTTGCTTTTTTAAAAAAATTTAAGGCAATGGGGTTAAGTGACTTGACCAAGGTCACATAGCTAGGCAATTATTTGGTGTCCAAGGCTATATTTGAACTCAAGTCCTCCTCACTCTAGGGCCTGGGCTCTATCCACCGTGCAACCTAGTTGCCCCCAGTCTAAAATATTTTTTAAAAGGTTAGGCTTTCTGTTTGGGCAATCATCAAAGTGTTCTATTAAAAAGTCAAAAAAATTTTTTCACTCTTCTTTCTCAATTACACAGTAAAAACCTCTACCCCCAAGCACTATAATTATTTTAACTTCCTCATTTTATTGAATTAGATATGTAATTTCAAATAATTGCCTCTCTGATGCTTCACTGGATCTGTGCTCTCATAATGGATATACTTTCCATTGATTTTGAGAACAACCCCTTGAAACTTTAGTTCATATGGTCTTTGTTCATTCTTTCTATAAATTCTCCCTTCGGTATCTACTAGATTTTCTGGAAACTTTTTTGTTATTCCTAGTGTTTTGCTTCAGATACATATAGATATACATATTTTATATTATAAATATGTATATCTATACATATCTATATTACGTAGATATACATATTTTATATTATAAATATGTATATCTATACATATCTATATATACATATTATAAATATGTATTATACATAATATTATACATATTAATATTATACATAATATAGTAATATTATACATATTATAAATATGTATATCTATACATATATCTTATCCATTTCTCTTACTACATTATTATCCACCTCCTTTTCCATGCATAATATACCCTTAATACAATGTGCAAGTTTTCATCAGTAATATGATGTGGCTTACTTAACATTCACTATGTATATGCCTATCGCTTGTTGGTTCTGCAATTGTAATTCTATGTTTTGGGGTTTTTTGATTGTTTCACACATATTGAGGTAAAGAGTAGAATGAAGATTTTAAAAAATTAATGGTTCTGTAATAAGCAATTTGAGAGCATTGAAAATATTACATAAATTTTTATTGTTTTAATTTTTCCAATTAACATATGAAGATACTTTTCAACATTCATCTTTTTATAGGTTTCTGAGTTATACATTTTTCTATCACCCTCCATTCACTTCTCCCTCCCCATAAGAGTGAGTAATCTGATAGAGGTTATGATTAACATATTTCCATATTATGTTGTGAAAGAAGAATCAAAACTAGGGAAAAAACCCTTGAGAAAAGAAGAAAAAATTAAAACAATTTTTAATAATTGGAAATAGTTTGCATTGGTCTCCATTCAGATTCCATTTAACTTTATCATTTCAGCCAATCTGATAGGGTGTGAGATGGTACCTTAGACTTGTTTTAATTTGCATTCTTCTAATCAGTAATGAGCATTTTTTTCAAATGATTTAAATAGCTTTAATTTCTTCATCCGAATACTGACTTCATATACTGCGACCATTTATCAGTTGGGAAATTATTTTTATTCTTATAAATGACTCAGTTCTCTATATGTTTTTAGAAATAAGGCCTTTATCATAAATGCTTGCTGTGAAAATTGTTTCCCAGCTTTCTGCATTCCTTCTAATTTTAGTCACATTGCTTTGTTCAAAAGTTCTTTCAGGTAATCAAAATTATCCATTTTGCATTGCACAGTGTTCCCTATCTTTTGTTTGGTCAAATTCATCAAGTTATATCACCCCTTATGTCTAATTTCCTGTGACCATTTCGACCCTATTTTAGAGTATGAGTTGCTGGTTTGTGTCTAGTTTCTGCCATACTATTTTTCAGTTTTCCCAGCAGTTTTTTTCAAACTGAATTCTGATCCCAGAAGTTGGAATTTATTTATTTACTATGTTTCTTCTGTATCTAATCTATTTTTCACTAATCTACCACTTATTCCTTAACCTGTACCAAACAGTTTTGATGATTATCACTTTAGAAAAATAGTTGTATATATGGTACAGTAAGGATACCTTCCTTTGCATTTTTTTCACTAATTTGTTACTCCAGATTAATTTTGTTAACCTTTTTTTTGTAGTTTAATAGTTTTTTGGTGGTTTCATGGCTGTGTCACTGAATAAATAATTTAATTTAGGTAGAATTGTCATTTTATTCTATTCACTCATCCTCCTCAAGAGCAGTTGATGTTTTTCCAATTGTTTAGTTTGACTTTGTATGAAAAGTCTTTTGTAATTGTATCCATGGAGTTTCATGGGTTTGTCTTGGGAGGTACATTACCGAGTCTTTTATGTTGTCTGCTGTTAGTTTGAATGGAATTTCTCTTTCTATCTCTTGCTGCTGGGGTTTGTTGGTAAGATATAGAAATTCGAATGATTTTTATGGATTTATTATCTTGCTTCTTTGCTAAAATTATTATTTTAAGTAGTTTTTTAGTTAATTCATTAGGATCTCATCAAATCATATCATTTGCAAAGAGTGAGAGTTTTATTTCCTCCTTGCTTATTCTAATTCCTTCAATTTTTTTTTCTTCCCATTGCTAAAGCTGAAATTTCCAGTACAGTATTGAATAATAGTGGTGATAATGGCCATCCTTGTTTCATTCTTGATTGTATTCAAGCTTATCCCCATTTCATATAATGCTTGCTAATTGTTTTAGATACTGCTTAACATTTTAAGAAAAACTCCATTTATTTCTATACTCTCTAATGTTTTTAATAGGAATGGGTGCTATATTTTGTCGAAAGCTTTTTTTTAAACAGTTATTGAGATAATGATTTCTGTTAGTTTTGTTATTCATATGGTCAATTATGCTGATTGTTTTTCTGATATTGAATAATTTTTGCATTCCTATCTAGTATAAATCCTACCTGATCATAGTATATTATCCTAGTGATGAATTGCTGTAATATCTTTGCTAATATTTTATTTAAATTTTTTTATATCAGTATTCATTAGGGAAATTGGTCTAGAATTTTCTGTTTTGGCTCTTCCTGGTTTAGGTATCATCAATACCATATTGGTGTCATAAAAGTGTTTGACAAAAATATCCTCTTTTTTCAATTAGTTTGTATAGAATTGGAATTAATTATTCTTTAAATGTTTGGTAAAAGTCACTTGTAAATCCATTTGGCCCTTGAGATTTTTTCTTAAGGATTTCATTGATGGCTTGTTCAGTTTCTTTTTCTGAAATGGGGTTAAGTATTTTATTTTCTCTTCTATTACTCTGGGTAATTTATATCTTTTTGTAAATATTCACCAATTTCACTTAGATTGTCAGATTAGTTCTAACTTATTTTAATTTCCTCCTTGGTGGTGGTGTATTCATCCTTTTCATTTTTGATCCTGGCAATTTGGTTTTCTTTCTTCATTAAAAATTTCAAATTAGTCAAAGGTTTATTTTATTATGAAGTTTTTTTCACAAAACCAACATTTAGTTCTATTTATTCAATAGTTTTCTTACTTTCAATTTTAATCATCTCTCTTGATTTTCAGAATTTCTCATTTGATATTTAATTGGGGATTTTAATTGGTTCTTTTTTCTAGTTCACTAATCTCCTCTTTTTACTCATGTAACATTTAGAAATATAAAATTTCTCATAACTGCTTTGGCTTCATCCCATAAGGTGTAGTATGGCATCTTATTATTTTTATTGTCTAACATGAAATTATTATTTCTATGATTTGTTAGATACACTCATTATTTAAAGATATATTATTTAGTTTCCAAATTAATTTTAGTCTATTTTTCCAAGACCCTTTTTAATGTAATTTTTATTGCATCATGATCTGATAAAGATGTATTTAATATTTCTACCTTTTTTGCATTTGCATTTAAAAACCTCAGTTTTTATACTCAAATACTTGGTCAGTTTTTGGGTAAGTACCATGAATCATTGAAAACAAATGTATTTTCCCATTTCTTTGCATTCATTTTTCTTCAGAGGTCAAATATATATAACTTTTCCAAAATTCTTTTCACCTTAACTTCTTGTCTATTTGGTGTTAGATTGATCTAATTCTGAGATAAGAATATTGAAGTCCCCCACTGGTATAGTTTTGCTGTTTGTCTTGTAATTCCTTTTAGCTTCTCTATTTGTTGCATAATGTTTACTATTGATATTACTTAACTGCCTATGATACTTTTTAGAAATATGCAATTTTCTTCCTTATCCCTTTTTAATTAGATTTAGTTTTATTTTTGTTTTTTTGGCAATCATAATTACAACTCTTGCTTTTATCATTCAACCGAAGTATTTGAATTATGCTTCAACCTTTTACCTTTTCTCTATGTTATCTCTCTCTGCTTCTAGTGTGTTTCTTGTAAATAATATATTGTAGAATTGTGTTTTCTAATCTACTCCATCTGCTTCTGTTTAATGGAACAGTTCATCCCATTCACATTCACATATGAATACTAACTATGCATTACTGTCCATTCTATCTCCCCTCCATTTGTACTTTTCTCTTGCTTCTGATTACCACTCCCTTAATTTGTCCTTCCCTCTATCAGCCACCCCCCCATTTAGCCCCCTTTCCCTTCCTACTTCCCATAGGTTAGGATAAATCTCTAACTCAATTGGAAATGTATATTATTTCCTCTTTGACTCAGACCTGTTGAGAATAAGATTCACTCAGTGCTCATACCCTCCCTTTCCCTCTAATATATTAAGTCCTTTCAGGTAGACCAATAATTATGTATTTTCTCTTCTGGATCTATTTTCAAGGTTTTTTTTTTTCCTAAGAGGTCCTTTTCTTTTCTTTTTTCCAACCTTTTGGTTTTGTTTGATGAATTCCTAATGTCTTATAATCATTAAGGTTTCCACTTGCCCAGTTCTAATTTTCCATTTGGTCAATTTTTATTTATTTATTTATTCATTTGGAATTGGAAATATATATTATTCATTGGAAATATATATTATTTCCTCTTTGACTCAGATCTGTTGAGAATAAGATTCACTCAGTGCTCATACCCTCCCTTTCCCTCTAATATATTAAGTCCTTTCAGGTAGACCAATAATTATGTATTTTCTCTTCTGCATCTATTTTCAAGGTTTTTTTTTTTTCCTGAGAGGTCCTTTTCTTTTCTTTTTTCCAACCTTTTGGTTTTGTTTGATGAATTCCTAATGTCTTATAATCATTAAGGTTTCCACTTGCCCAGTTCTAATTTTCCAGTTGGTCAATTTTTATTTATTTATTTATTCATTTTTTTGTTTTTTCAAGGCAAACAGGGTTAAGTGGCTTGCCCAAGGCCACACAGCTAGATAATTATTAAGTGTCTAAAGCTGGATTTGATCTCAGGTACTCCTGATTCCAGGGCCAGTTATCTATCTACTGGGCCACCTAGCCGCCCCTTCAATTCTTCTTTTAAATGGGTTGTTTCCTTTTTTCCATTTGACCAATTCAAATTTTAAAAGTATTGTTTTTTCAGTTAATTTTTGTATTTCCTTTTCTAATGCTGCTTAATCTCTTGGGTGAGTCTCATTTCTTTTCTCAGTTTTTCTTTCTCTCTTATTTAGTTTTGAAAATCCTTTTTTGAACTCTTTCAAGATGATCCTTTGAGGCTTCTCATATAAGTATTTTGCCACTGCTTTTCTCTTCTGAGATGACATTTTGATCTTCCCTGTCACCATAATAGCTTCTTGTGTTTTGGGCTCTTTTTTTTTTTTAATTTTTAATTTTTTTGCTCATTTTGAAAGTTGTGCTCTACTTCTGGGGCAGAGGAGTGGATACAATTTCAAGTTGTTTTTTTTTTTTTTGTGCTGGAGGCCAGGCACCCCTTACATTCAGGTAGTTTGACATAGTCCCTCCTGTTGCACATTGACATTCCGGGGCTCTCAGTATGTCTTCCCTAACAGAACTGGGCCCTTTCCTGCTGGACTGCTGAGCCGGGACCCAGTTGTTTGTGTGCTTAGAACTTCAGGTAGGCTTCCCAGTTCCCCCACCCACACTGGGCTGCACTCTCCTTTTACCCTAATGAGACAGACTTTTCCTGAAGTTCCTCCAGGATGCTTTGAACTGGAAGGTTGTTTCACTCTGTCTTTATGGGTTCTGTTGCTTTAGGGTGTGTTTAGAGGCTTCATTTAATGTTTCTTCAGAGAAAAAGTGGGAAAAGTTCTGGGAGTTTTCTAGTTTATCACCACCATCTTCTACACAATTTTTCTATATGTGATTCAGCCTACTTTTGTTTCAAGAAAAAACTTAGGATCCTTAAAAATAGCTTTGTAGATAGCCATTCCCCAATTGACAAAGGATCAGAGGAGGTAATTTAGAGATGAGGAAATCAAAGCTTTCCATAGTCATTTGAAAAATTGCTCTAAATCATTACTTATTAGAGAAATACAAATTAAAGCAACTCTGAGGGTACCACCTTACACCTCTCAGACTGGCCAATATGACCAGAAAGGACAATGATCAATGTTAGATGTGGGAAATCTGTTGACACTAAAGCATTGTTGGTAGAACTGTGAACTCATCCAACCTTTCTGGAGAGCGATTGGAATTATGCCCAAAGGACATATAAAAATGTGCATGCCCTGTGATCCAGCAATACCACTGCTGGGTCTGTACCCTGAAGAGATCATGAAAAAGAGTAAAATTATCACTTGTACAAAAATATTCATAGCTCTATTTGTGGTAGCAAAGGATTGGAAATGGAGTAAATGTCCATCAGTTGGGGAATGTCTGAACAAATTGTGTTATATGTATGTTATGGAGCACTATTGTTGTATCAGAAACCAGGACGGATGGGAATTCAGAGAAGCCTGGAGGGATTTGCATGAACTGATGCTGAGTGAGGTGAGTAGAAGCAGAAGAACATTATACACCCTAACATCAACATGGGTTGATGATCAACCTTAATGGACTTGGTCATTTCATATCAATCAGGGACAATTTTGGGTTATCTATGATGGAGAATACCATCTGTATCCAGAGAAAGAATTGTGGAGTTTGAACAAAGAACAAAGACTATTACCTTTAAAAAAAAAACCCCACCAAAAAAACACTATTGAGTTCCCCTGTTCATTAGGGGATTAATTTGACTCAGAAGAGAAAAGAAACATGTGTACACTTGGGTAGGGATGCTAGCAGGACAACTAGCAGAGCCATTTACTGATAGTATCAAACAGTGCTTTATAACAGAAAACCACAAAATTTAGCATATAGAATAAAAACAATGTAACTCTAACTTGGACAGGATATAACTTGGCAGGATGTAACCCAGGTCAAGAAGTTGGGGTACAGGGCTATCACACAAATGAGGTCATGGATGACACAGTTGTGTTAATCAAATCAGAGTTCTATGGAAAGCCTTCAACCAAGGGTCACCAAAGCCTTGATCTTTTAGTCATAACAGACTTTTTAACCTGAACATGCTAGAGTGGCTCTTAACAAAACCTGTTATTATGTAATCTTGCTATCTCTTACATTTTATTTTTTTCTTAAGGATATGATTTCTCTCTAGATCAATATAGCATGGAAACAATGTAAAGACTAACAGACTGCCTTCTGTGGGGGTAGGGGGAAGGAAGCAAGATTTGGGGGAAAAATTGTAAAATTTGTTTTAAACATTAAAAAAATTTAAAATACAGAGAACATAAAAAAATAGCTTTATAGTTGTCCAAAGATGGACCAGTTAAATTTTGAGCCTGCTTAATTTTCCATTAGAACTTAGTATACCCCCAAATATTATGTGTGTGTGTGTGTGTGTGTGTGTGTAATATACACACGTCTATCTCTAATGTCTTGAGAATTCAGGGTCTCGGCTTTACCTAATTTATTAACGTAGGACTCTCAACAAATTTAATCCCCTCTTTCATTCATTCTACCTAACAGTAGACCCATCACAATCTACATTATCATTACAACGTAGATCCTTATGGCTATACGAGATTTTTTATAGTTGTCCATTGAATTATCTATATTAATATAGAATATAGTCTTCTCTCACTTTGATTTTCTTGCATTGATACTTGGGTCAAAAATCTTTAGAATGGTTAAGGACCTTAATTAGGAAACTGCATTTTTCTGGGATTTACTCAGTCAGCACAATGTCAGCTGCAAAAAAGGATTTCTAAAAAACCTTACAGTGATTCTAAAGTGGATTCTATCTTAACTTGGACATAATATTAGATTTCTTAAATAACAGTGGCTTACACTTCTGAGACTGAATTTGTCTAATGTTAAGAGGAAAATTGAACTAGGTTGTTTCTGTTCATATATTTCAAAGAAATTTTTTATGATTTTTGATGACACACTTATTGAAAAAGAGCCTATCTTTTTTGCTCTACTTAATTGCTTTTTGTTTAAATTACATGTGTGCTTGTATTTTTGTATTTTTTAATTAGCAAAAAACTGCCTTCCTCACATCTATCGTACTAGCCATCTCCAATTGAGAAGAAAAAATAAAACCTCTTTTATGAACACACACACATAAACACACACACACACACACACATAGTTGTACAAATGTTCACATTGTCCATGCTCAAGACAATACTCTGATTTTGTGTGTGTGTGTGTGTGTGTGTGTGATACCTTATTCTGTATATTTTAGGAAATGGGATGCATTTCACCAATAATCCTCTGCATGTCATTAATAATACTCTTGGTTGGTTATTATACTGATTAGAGTTATAAATTCTTTCAAAGTTGTTCATATTTTTAATATTAAGTCATATAAATTCTGTTCACTCTGCATCAGTTCTTACAAGTTTTCTCAGGTTTATCTGAAATCCTTTTTTTCAGTTTCTTATATTACGATTGTATCTTCTCTGTGCTGTTAAAAGTCTTTTTTTCTTTGTATATTTATGCTTAGTTTTGTTCAGTATTTGTCTTAACTGTTTTGCCATTCTCTAATTGATGAGATCCCCTCATGTTCTCATTCTTTGACAACTCAAAAAAAATTTTTTTAAGGCACATCCCTATCTTGATCTATCCCTTCTCTATTTCTCTCTGTTACCTCCTTCCATTTCCCTGTTGGATGAAATGTATTTCTGTACCCACACCCTCTATATTTCTGTGCATATATATATTCTTCCCTTCTTTGACCAGATCCGATGAGAGTGAAGTACAAATGTCAGCTCTTCCTTATCCCTCCCTTTTGCTTATATATTTGTCTATGTACAAACCCTGAATATGTGAGATAATTTTCCCTAACCTACCTTCTCTTTTCTCCCAGATTCTCTTTCTTCTTTTAAATCTTTTAAAATCATCAAGACCTCATAGAATCACTTTCAGGCTTTTTGTCTAATTGAACTCCTCTTACCTCTGATGATGATAGAGGTCAGAGATGACTCCCTGTTTTCTATCCATATTTGAATGTAAGCATTTTATTCTTTAACCCTTTCTTTCATTGATATTTATGTGTTGTTTCTCAACTCCTCTGTTTGAACTTAGAATTTCTATACAGCTTTGTGTTTTCATTAGGAAGGCTTGGAAAGTCTGTTTTGTAAAAGATCTTTTTTTTTTGTTTGTATGATTATGCTTAGTTTTGCTCAGTACTTCATTCTGAAACTCATATCCTTTTTGCCTTCTGTAATATTTTCACAGGATTTCTACTCATTTATAATGGTAGCTGCAAAATCATGTATGATCCTAGCTATGGTTTCTTGATATTTGAAATATTTCTGACTGCTGCTGGTAGTTTTTTTCTTTGACTTGGAAACTCTAGATTATGGTTATAATCATACGAATTTTCATTTTGAAGTTTATCTCAGAACGTAACTGGTAGATTCTTTCTATTTCCATTTTGCCATTTCTAAGAGATCTGGACAGTTTGAAGATGTCATGAAATTGCAGAGTCTGAGAAGATGGAGTATTTCAGAAAACTGTACTCTCCAAATGTCCTCCACAAAAAAAGGCAGATCATTGCTTCAGAGTAGTAAAATAAACACAGAATAAGCTAATTGTCCTCCCAAGACAATTTGAGAAGACCCCATTAAGATCTGACTTACAGGATCAGATGTTTGACCTAGTGTAGTGCAAACACCTACTCTGCAGAATCAACTAACAATAAGCTCTTGAGTGCAGCTGGGTTTAAAGGCAACTTCAACCTTAGAAAAATTTCCTCTTGAAGACAGTTTGGAAATTTGACTTCTGAGTTGGAAGTAAGTGAACTAACATTGGCTAGGGATGCCAAGCACAGCTATGCTAACCGGACAGGAGCTAGCTGGTTGAGTGCATTATTGAGGGGCAGGGACCCCGTTGACTAAGGGCACTTGAAGGAGAGCAGTTCCCCCATTTCTATTCTGCAGCAGAGAGGAAAGTGGTAGTTTGCACCATCAGAGGAACTTTGAGGAGCAAGATCATTTGTGAGGCAATGTGACTTTAGGCTCTAGCTGTGGCTTAGGAGTAAAGAGAGCCCAAGGTTGGCCCCCCAAGACATACCTCAGAAAATAACAAAAAGGACCTGAGACTTGGGACATCATTCCAAAAACCACAAAAATTAGTGTGATTACACTAATAGCTGCTAAAAACAAACAATAAGCAAAGAAGGAAGACCCCAACCACAGTTACTATGGGGATAGACAGAGAAGACTGGTTCATATTCAGAGGAAGATAATAACACTAAAAAACCCACTCCTTTTTCAATGAGAAATGTCAAATAGTTCCAAGCACAAGAAGAGTTCTTTGAAGAGCTTTAAAAGGACTTTAGAAGTCTAAAGATAATGAGGGAAAAAATTTTTTTAAAAGAACTAGCCAAGAAAATTATAAAAAATTCAACTAATAAAATAGAGAATTAAAAACTTAAGAAAATAATCCTTTGAAAAATAAAATTGAGCAAGGGGAAGCTAATAATCTAAGACAGAAATAAAGCAAAATCAAAAGAATGAAGAAATAGTGACTGAAATATCTCACTGGAAAAACAACTGATCTAGAGAACAGAACAAGGAGAAATGATAGTTGAACTATCTGAAAATTATGATTAAAAAACCTTGATTAAAAAAAATGGAATCCTTGAAAGTATCAAGGAAAATTAGGCTGAAGTTCTAGAATAAGAAAACAGTAGAAATAGGAAAAAAAGCCCTTTACAGGAATATAACCAAGTTTCAAAACTACCATGTAAAGAAGAAAATATTGGAAGCAACAAGGGAAAAACCGCAACAAAAATGGAGCTAAAATAAGGATTACAGAAGACCTAGCTGCTACTATACTGAAATACCTTAGGTTTTGGAATCCTGTATTCTATAGCACAAAAGAGATGGGTTATATTACCTGGGGTAACTTATCCAGAAAAGTTAAGAATAGTCCTTAATGGAAAAACAACGGACATTTAATGAAATTTTTAATGAATTTTAAGTTTTTAATGACAAAACCCCAGAACTTGAGGGAAAATTAAACATATAATGTCCAGAAGAAATATAAGGTCAATATTAAAGACCAGGGGCAGCTAGATGACGCAGTGGATAAATCACCGGCCTTAGAATCAGGAGGACATGGGTTCAAATCCGGTCTCAGACACTTAATAATTACCTAGCTGTGTGGCCTTGGGCAAGCCACTTAACCTCATTTGCCTTGCAAAAACCTAAAAAAAATATTAAAGACCAATTATAACCCATTCAGAGGAAGAAACAACAAAACAAAAGAAAACCCTTTCAAATCTGATGAAAACTTTAAGTAAAAATTCTCTTATGTATCTCTCCCTTAATCCTAATTCTGTATACAAAAAATTACTAATTTGTAAACATGTTTATCAAAATGTGTATGTACAATGCTAACCTGACTGTTCTCTGCAGAGGGGAGGAGGGTGGAAGGAAATTTTGTAACTTAAACATATGGATGAAAATAAAATGAAAATGAAAAAAATCCATGTTGGTCAAAAAAAGACTAAGGAATATAATAAGACCAAATTGCTTACTACATAAATGTAAATGATTGTTGTAATTTATTGGATAACTTGAAAGACTTGAGCTGAGTATGATAGAGTAATTAAAACAATTATATAAGGGGAGATAAAACTCATACCAATGAGGCAAAAAGGAAAAAAAATTGATAAAGAAAAAGCCTAGTATTAGGGAAGGTGGGTTAGTGCTGGAACCTTACTCTTCAGGAATGGGTTAAAAGAGAACAACAGGGGCAGCAGCTAGGTGTAGGAAATGATGAACTAATACATGGAAAGATTTGAACATATGACGAAAGATGCTATCCACCTTTAGAGAAGTAACAGGAAATAAGCATAATGCAATTTTACATATGTGTATGTTAATAGATATAAATGTGTGTGTGTGTACACACACACACACACACATCTGTATATGCCTTCCACAACCAGAGTCTAAATGCAGAGCAAAGCATACTGTTACTTTTTTCAAACTTTTTTTTATGTTTTTCCTTTCTTTCTCATGGTATTTTTCTTTCCCTTTAGTTCTAATTCCTCTTTCACAACATGATTGATATGTTAAATGCTATTGTTCACTATAACTTTTACCAGATCATTTGCAGCCATGGGGGGGGGGGGGGAGAGAAGGGAGGGTAGTAGAAAAATGTGGAATTCGTAAACTTGCAAATCGATGAATGTTGAAAATTACCTTTGCATGTAATTGGAAAAAGTAAAATAAGATTTCAATTTAAAAACTTTGTCTTGTCTCAAATCCTTCCCCATTCCAGTCCATCCTCCATTTAGTTGGCAAATTGATCTTTCTAAAATGTCCAAATGTTTCCTCTTTTCTTTCGTTATTTAATCAATTATTTATTGCATCTGCAATCAAATATGAAATCTTTTGCCTTTTAGAGCCCTCTATAATCTGGACCCTTGCAACTTTTCCAGTTCTTACATTTTACTTGCTCCCTCCCCCTCCCCCTCCTCCTCCAGTTATACTTTGACTGCTATCTAGTGATATTGACTTCCTTGTTCCTTCAATTAATTAGTCAAACATTTATTAACTATCCTCTATGTACCAGCTACTTCTTCCTTGAACAAGACACTATCTCCAAATTGGGGGAATTTTCACTGTCCCCTGTTTCTGGAACTCACTTTCTTCATCTCTGTTTTACTTCATGTTTCAGCTAAAGTCTCATCTATAAGAAACCTTCCCCAATCCTCCTTAATATTTTTCAGTTTATCCTTAATGTATATTTCTTGTTTAAAGCTGTTTGTATGTTAACTCCCACAGTAAAATGTATGGTTCCACAGGGGCAGGTAACTCAGTGGATAGAGCGCTGGCCTTGAAATCAGGAGGACCCGAGTTCAAATTTGACCTCAGATATTTTATACTTACTTGTGTGACCTTGGGCAAGTCACTTAACCCTTGCAAAAAAAACCAAAATAAAAAATAATAAATCAAAGATTAAAAGAAAGGAAACTGTCTTTTGCCTTTTTTGTCTCCTTGATGCTTAACAGTGTCTGATACAGTAGGGTCTTAATAAAAAATATAATTACCATCTCTAACTTTGTGCTACTGTTTCTTGCTTTGTCGGTCTCTTGGTTTCTCTCTCTCTTGGTCTTTCAGTTTCTCTGTGTTTCTGTTTTTCTTTTTCTATTTTTAAAAACACTTTGTTATGTGGAGTGTCTCTTAAGGAAAGGAAAGTAGAGAGATTCTGGGAAATATTTTTATCATGTTAAAAAAGACAGGGGAGGCTAGGTGGCGCAGTGGATAAAGCACCGGCCCTGAAGTCAGGAGTACCTGGGTTCAAATCCAGTCTCAGACACTTAATAATTACCTAGCTGTGTGGTCTGGGGCAAGCCACTTAACCCCATTTGCCTTGCAAAAACCAAAAAAGAAAAAAGACAGTAAAAATATGATTACAGTTAACAACTTCAACAAGTCTACTTATTGCTACTTTGTTTCTATGCAATAAAGTATTTTTATTTTTTAAAATGTTATATTCATTTTAATTTTTGCTAACTTTCACATAGCTCATTTTTAAATAAATTATCTAGTAAAATAGTCTTTCTGTGTGGGTTGGCATATTGTATAGTGCCTACTAGTCTAATATCTTCTGATTCTAAAAAAAAATGACATACATGTCTGAGACATCTTAGTAGACTACATACATACCTTTGTCCATTTCTTTGAAATTAAGCCACATTTCCTTACACACACACACACACAAAAATACACATATATACACAAACATATATATGTATATATACATATATATATATATATATATATAATTTCCCTCTTCATATTCAGGTCAACAAGTATCCTTACTACTCCTGGCAAATTAAGATTGTAAACTACAGAAGTTGGTGCTAATCTGCATTTTGAAGAGAGATTTTTCTCCTTGAGAGTTCCTTAAACCAAAGAAATTACAAATCTGGTGGTACAGGCATCAAATGATAGATTGACTTAGTTTGTACAACTTCTTTTCAGAGATCCTTACTCCTTAATTGTCTAATAGATGTTGCACATAAGGTAAGATTACCTTTATAGTAGCCTTACAAAGTAAGATGACCAGATATTTGAGGAAGTAATATTTATTCTTGTCTATGGATACAGGATGGTAGGTCTATACTTTTTATGGTGTTGAACTATCTCATTTCTTCCTTAAAATAACATTATGAATTAGGAACTATTTCCATTTTATTGATGAAGTTAAATGAATTTTAAAGAGACTTAATTGTTCTTTGTCATGCAATTAGTATATCTTAGATTAAAATCCATACCTTCTTGACCCCCTTTTCCAGCACTCTTATCATGTTGCCTTTCTATTGAACTATTTCTACCAACCCATGA
Organism: Macrotis lagotis; assembly: GCF_037893015.1. Lineage (NCBI taxonomy): Eukaryota > Metazoa > Chordata > Mammalia > Peramelemorphia > Peramelidae > Macrotis > Macrotis lagotis. The sequence goes on from NC_133663.1 coordinate 177,832,305, forward strand.
AACCCAATGAAAGCTTATGAGTTTCCTTCTGCAATCATTCATCCACTTCACACTATCACAGAAGGTATAGAATGATGTCACAAAGCCACTGGATAAGAGACTTAAACAAGCACAAATAGCCCTCTTCTCTTATTCCTAAACTAGGCAGGTTTGATTCGCTGACTCTGCTTATTTTCTGCCTTCTTCATGACTTCTTTCACTATGCTGCTTTTCTCCCATCATGGCTCTTCTAACCTCCTATTATTTTACCCTTAAATGTCAAATCAACAAGCATTATTAAACACCCTACTATATGTCAGGTGATTTTCTAAGTGCTTAGGGACACAAAGAAATGTCAAATATAATCCTTTCCCCTAAAGAACTAACAATTTAATGTCCATACCATGATTTTTTTTTTTAGGTTTTTACAAGGCAAATGGGGTTAAGTGGCTTGCCCAAGGCCACACAGCTAGGTAATTATTGTCTGAGACTGGATTTGAACTCAGGTACTCCTGACTCCAGGGCCAGTGCTCTATCCACTGTACCACCTAGCTGCCTCATGATTTTTTTTTTGATTGGCCTTCAATGGATGAGTTGTTTTAAAAAGCAGTCTTGTCTTGATTTAAAAATATGAAAGTTAATTTCATTGTTTAATTATTTCTTGTGGAATATATTAATTTTCTTGTTTTTCTTCTTTGAAATGATCATATTGAATATACTGTTTAAGTTCTGATTTCTTTTTTGTATTTTATTTTTTCCAATTACATGTGTAAAGATACTTTTTAACATTCATTTTTTAAGATTTTGAGTTGCAAATTTTTCTCCTTCCTTCCCTCCCCCCCAATCCATCTAATATAGGTTGTACATGAATTATCAGTACACATTATCCTCTTCTTGTTATAGTAGTGATAATTTCACACATCATGTCTCCTAAAATGAGAAAAAGTGTTACAGTACCTCATTGCCTTTTCTCACCTTTCTACCCAAAGTCAACATGTTTCATTGACTTAACTGATTTTTTCTTTTCATCTTTACTGTTTGTAGTTTTTATATTATTGTCATAAGATAGCTAAACTATATTTTAGAAGGAATAAATATTGAAAACTGTTAATTCATTTTGATGGAAGAAGAATATTATTGAATGAATTAAACTGATTCACCTTGGTGGGTGAAGGACTTTGTCCTATCTCCTTGCAGTATTTTTCACTTGATGATGCTGAAATTATAAAATTGGAACATTATGCCTCTTGGTCAGCTATTCTTTATATTGCTTTCTTTCTTTTGGAATTCTATGGATTCTTTTGAGCAGTATGTTGTATCCTTTCCTATCTTCCTCTGAAACCCTACCATTTCCAGTTCTTACTTGGAAATTATCTTGTTTTCTTTTTAAATGTGCTTTTTTTGGGTGGGGAGACCTATGATTATTAAATTATCACTGTGAATCCTATCTAGAATATCAATTTTCTTCGTTTAGATAGAACTTGTGTTCTTCAAAACATTGTAGGACTGTGATTTTATTTTGTCAAAATTTGTCCCATAGTCTATATTTTTCAATTGTGACACTGCCATTCTCTGTTTATATGCATAAAAAAACAGAAGTCTTTTCAAAAGATTCTCCATCAGATGTTCTAAATCTTCTGTTTTTGCATTTGAGTTTTTCCTTTGAGATTTCTTATTTTTATTTTTAATTTCTATCATATTTCCTCTTTAAATTAATTTCTTTTTGAACCATTCTGGAGTTTCTACCTATTGATTCACTTTTATGATATTACTATTTTTATTGATTTATTTTCTCTTTTATCCGTGATTTTTAAATCACTATATTTTACTCTGTGGTATTATTTGTACCGTCTTTCCTAAGATTTTTGTTTGTTTTTTCTTTATTTACCTCTTTGATAGTTTTACCTTAACTGCACCCAAATTTTCTCATCCTTTTTGCCAATTGTTCCTTTCTTTTCATTCAATTTAGTGTTGTAAGAATCCTACTATTAGGCACTTCCTTTACTCATTGCCATTCATTTTCTTCTGTCACTCCAAAACGATTTGTGATCATTTTCAGTAAAGGCATAGTAATAGGGTTTCCTTGTATCCCTAACATATGACTACTCAGAGGGAAAATGACTAAATATGGGTTTATAGTTCCCTTTTGTCTTGGATGGCATAAAGACGCCTTTCTACTCTACTAAATATTAGGATTGTACCCGACTGCACTAGCATCATCTTAACCCCAACAATTGACCACTCTTTCCATTTCTAGAACTGGTTAAATGCAATACTCTCCTCCCCTTGATGGGTAGATGTGGAGCAACCTGGATCATAGAACTAACACCTCTGAGATCACATCTTGAAATGTGGGCCTGACAATACATGTTGAGTGCTGGGGAAGCTAGGGAAAGTAGTTTTATAATACTGCTTTCTGGGCTTGGGGTTTTTTTAATTTGATTTTTTGAGTAACTTTAATTTTCCTTATAATTTTTAATATTTTATTTGGATTAATTTCATTGTTTGATATGGAGAGGGTGAGAGCTAGTCTGATACAGACATACATACATATATTTATAATGATGAATAAAATAATAGTAACTAGAATTTATGTACAGCTGTGCAAGTAGAGAAGGGAAGGAAATAAACATTTATATAGAACATTCTATATCAGGCGCTGTGCTAAATGCTATTTGCAAATATCTCATTTGATCCTCACAAGAGCCCTAGTAGGGAGGTGCTGATATTATCTCCATTTTACAGTTGATAAAACTGAGGCAAACAGAATTTGCCTGGGGTCATATAGCTAGTGAGTTTTTGTGACTAAATTTGAACTTGGCTCTTTCTGACTACAGATATAACCATCTATTTACTGCAGTATCAGCTGTCTCTTACAGCAAAGTGCTTTTTTGCAAATACTATCTCATCCTCACCACAACCCAGAGAGAGGTACTATTTTTTCCTTATTTTATAGTGCTTCCTATCCAACTATCATTTGAATTCTCACTGCCTAATAATTTATGATTGAATATAATAATTTCATATTACCTTATTCCCACTAAATTAAAAAATATACATTTTTTTCAAAGCAAATAATCACATTAGGAAATTTGATTGTCAGGAAACAACTAATTCATTAATTAGCAAGGTTATAACTACATTTTTTCTTGTCAGTTCTAATCATTTGGTTTGAAATATGTTACTCTCAGTTCATTATATACATGATATGCCAAGGAATTTTATAAGCACATATAAATTTCATATAAGTTACTTTTATAAGAATAGCTTCATTGAATATTTTCATCTAGTGACATTTTTGATCAATTATAGGGTTTTATTTAAACTGATATCTAACAAATATCTTAAACTAAGAAAAGCAATCTACTATAGTGGTATAAAAAAGATCCTAATTAATAAATGTTATTACTTCTACTCTATTGATACTTTTTTTGAACTATGAATTGATAAATGTGTGTATATGTATGTTTATATATATATATGTATATATATATGTATTTGTGTTTATGTGAGTGTGCATTTGTTCCATTCTGTGACAGATATAGATATGTGTGTGTGTGTACAGAAAGGTAGACAGATAGATAAATAAGATAGAATTTCTTCAAAAGATAATCTCTAATTTACAAATTCATGGGAGGCACACTTGTCTTCCCTGTCTGCATCTGGGGAAAGAAAGCAGATTAGATTCATAGTTTAATTTGCTACCCTTGGTATACAGTTTTTTGTCCAAATCCAAACCTTTCCTGGGTCTCAAATCCCCAGTGTCCTGGCTTCTTGGGGTTCCCATGCTGGTGTGGCTAGCTGTACTGCCTGCTTTTAGTCCTGGCTTCACAGTCTCTATGACTTGAACTCTCAGGTCCATGTGGATCATGCATCTCCAGCACCTAAAACTGAGGACCAACACCACACCCATTTCCTGAAGCCTGGGTCAAAGAGCACAATCAGAGAAAAGCAAGTAACTCTGTCTTCTCACTAGTTCTCAACATGGAATCCCCACACTAGGGACAGACAACAGCTAAGAGCTTAGCAGGAAAAAAAATGGCAAAAAAAAGAGGGTGACTAGCTCAGTCAGAGGAGACTTCCTCAACCATTTGGTTGTGGATTCAGTGAACTATTAAGAAAACTGAGCAGACTCAAAGCTGGGTTACAGGTAGAGTGATGATATGTATGTGTAATTGAATTTGGAAAGATAAATGAAAGCCATTCAGAACATTCTAAAAATAAATGAAATGTTAACACATTTTGAAAAAATAAAGCAAATACACTCTTGCCTGTAATTTATGATTAGCAGACTGAACATAACTGCATTTTAATACTAAGACTTTCTCATAGTGTCTCACAGACAACATTAAAAATAATTCTGTTTATTTCAGAAATAGTAACAATAGTGGTTTTTAGTGGTTCTAAATGATTTTTGGCATTTAATGGAGCTAATCTGACTAATTTTAGGTAGATTCTTTGTGGTCCAATTGTGTACATGTGTATATGTGAAAATGGGTGTGGGTGTGTATGTTTAACATATAAGAACTTTACTCTTATGAAATAAACTATGCAGTCATAATATATAATCATGATGAATAGCTATTCAATACTTATAAAGAACAATGAAATCATATTAAATGTAAGGATACATGACAAATGGTATAATCTAAAGGATGATGAATTGAATTCCTGTATTGTAGAAAATAATATTAAAATTGAAAATGACTCTTTTTAAGATAGTGCAGTGAATAGAAACTTAAATAACCTGTTCACTTATAATTACTTTAACAATTTTTTTAAGGGCAGTGACTCAATAGATCAAGTAGAAGCTACAGTAAGTGCATGGTGCCAACTCAAGTTTACACAAAGAGACATCTAGAAGACTTCAGGTATCAGTGAGATTGACAACTAGAAGAAACTCAGCATGGTTCAGGTCTATCTTCCTTACCTGAAGGAACAGGGACCAGGGATATACAAGAGAACTCTAAAGTCTGAGGCAGTGAGCACCGGGACCTTAAAGGGAGCCTCCAGCAGTTTCTAGACAAGGAACATTGAGCCAGTTTTTTAATCCAAAATCTTCATCTACTCCCAACATGGAGTATTTGCCTTATACTGGCTCAAAATAATGAAATGACCAGCTACTTTGGATGTGAATAAAGTTGTCCACCACTCAGACTTTAAATAATATAGTTCAGTTAAAAAAAAGGACTTCACTATTCATTCAAATAGTTCATAGAACCAGGCCCAGACATAAAATTTCAATTTGGGAAGTAAAGCTGGAAAAAAAACGGTGAGGACAATATTATAGAGGCAGAAATGCTTAAGATCAAACTTGGAAGATAACACCTTAATATCTACTAGTGAAGTTTAAAAAAATTGATAAATATGCCACTAACTATTTTGGGATTCATTGTAGAATTGAGTAGTTTTAAAAAAAAAAGATCATTTTTAAGTAAAAAAATGATCTGTCAAAGTTGTCCTATTTGTGATTATTCTGGCTTTCCTTCTCTTCCTTTCACTGTTTCAATAACATGTTTCAGTGCCCTCCTTTCTTTTTTTTTTCTGGTAACTATTACCTCCCCATTTATAGCTCCCAAGAAAAAGGGGGGAGGGAACCTTTGTAACATAAGCAAAGTCAAGAATTATAACACACAAATTCACTATTTCCAAAAATGTATACCTCATTTTTCAGCTTATCAGGAGGCAAGTAAGTAGCTTGATTCTTCCTCAGTCCTTTAGAATCTGATTGATGTGAGCCACAGGAAAACTGTGTACTGCCTTGGGCTACTAGGTGGCACAGTGGATAGAATACTGGCCTTGGTGTCAGGAGCACTGGAGTTCAAATCCACCCTCTGAAACTTTGTAGCTGTGTAACTTTAGGCAAATCACTAACTCCTACTTTCTCACATCCAGGGCCATCTCCAGTCATCCTAATTCATATCTGGTCACTGGACCCAGATATCTCTGGAGGAGAAAGTGAGGCTGGTGACTTAGCACAGCCCCTTCTCACTAAACTCCAATTCATGTGCATGTGATGGCATAACGTCCCTGATGTCAGGGTCTTCTTCGAGAAGGAGTACTGCCCCAACCAGATTCAAGGGTAATTAGGAAATGTGTGACAAAAATAAAAATACAGTGCAACATATTTATTTTGTTGTTTTCTAAATCATTGTGTAGTCTGCAGAGATGTATTTCTATTTGACTTTGATACTCTACATAGATCATAGTTCTCAAGTTTTTCTAAAGTTGTTTACATTTGCAGCATTGTGTTTGTATCAATTATTCTCTTGATTTTTGCACTCTGCAGTTCTCATTTCTTCTTTATATTTTGGGAGCTAGACTTAAAAATATTTTATATATTTTGAAGTAATTTTGAATGGAATTTCTCTTTCTGGTTTTTCTTGCTAAGTTTCATTGTTATAATACAGAAATGATGATGATCTAATATGGATTTATTTTATATCCTGCTCCTTTGTTAAAATCAGCAATTATTTTAATTGATACTAGATGACTTTAAAGTTATGTAGACATACTATCACATCATCTTCAAACACTGATAATTTTATTTTTTATTTGTTTTTCTTTCTAACTAAAGTTAACATTTCTATAATTTCATTAATTTATCATGACAATAATAGAAATACTTGCTTTTTCTTTAGTCTGTTTTAAATTTTCTCCATTATATATTTTTTTCTTATTGCTAGATTGACAACTTGCCACACTAAAAAAGGTTAATTTATTCATTGCATTCTGTTGTCAGTTTTTTAAAAAACCAAAATAAGTGTTGGATTTTGCCAAATGCCCTTTCAGGATTATATTGTTTTTGTTATTAATAGAGACTGTTATTTAAATTTTTCATTATATTGAATCTACCTTGCATTTCTGATAGGAATTTTATCTGTTCATAGTGCATAATCTTTTAAAAATGCTATTGTAATTTTTTGTCTAATATGTTTAATATTTTTGTGTCAATGTTAATTAGGGGTATTGATCTATGGTGTTATTTTTCTTCTTTGTCTCTTCATGATTTATCTATCAAGATCATATTTTCATAATAGAATATGGAAGAATCCTTTATTGTCCTTATATAGTTTATGTAATTTTGAAATTTTTCCTTAATGTATGATAATTCAGTTTTAAAACCATCTGGTCTTGATATTTTGTTCTTTCAGTTATCTGTGACTTTAATTTCTTAATCTCATATTTATTTTAATACTTTTTGTTTTGATAATCTAGTTGCTTTATATTTTTGTAAATGTCATCTATTTTATTTCAGGTTTTTTGGCTTTTAAATTAAAAGTTTCTAAATTTCTTTCATTTTATCTTTTAATTGGAAATTGGATTTCCCTTTTTCCTTTTAATAGTATTAATTTGTTTTTCTTCTCTCTTATTCATCAATGTTGCAGTTAATTTAGATATTTTAAAAGATCATGGTTTTATCAGTTTGATGTTTTTAAGAATTCTTGCTTTCAGTTTTGTTAATCTTTTCTTTGATTTTCAGGATGGGGTCAGGTTAAAGAAAAATACTGTCAGCAATCAGAATGATTTCAAGAATCAAGTAGGATAATCACATAAAACTTTTGTTTGCAAAGAATAGGGGGAAAAAATGATACTACCAAATTGCCCCAAAGAATATCAACATAATAATTTGAAATAAAATATTAGCAAAGAGGCTACAGCAATACAACAAAGAGATTATACATTATGACCAGATAGAAATTATATCAGGAAGGCAAAGTTGATTCAATATCAGGTAAATTGTAAACATAATAGACTATAAGAAATAAATGTATGATTATATGAGTACATGTCGGAAAAGAAGAATAAATGGATTTTTCTTAATGATTATATTGTTGATTTATTTTTGAATTCCAAATTTAGCAAACACTAAATAAAATGACCATTTCTTTATAGGTAGTAGAGCAGAAAAATAAGATTGCACATGAAACTGTAAATCTCTGTTAAAGTTTAATTTTTAAGGATATAATTAATCACATAACTTTCAAAATAATCATTATTATAATGGAAGTAAACTAGAAAACTTTACAGTAAACCTTGAGCTACAGCAAGATGTGCATTATCATTACTGTTTAATATAGTGCCATAAATACTAGCTGTAGCAATGTCAAGAAAAAAAATTGAGAAAATAATAGGCAAAGGGAAACTACAATTATTGCCTTTTGTATATGATATGATGGTCAACATAAAGAACCCTAGAAAGTCAAATAAAAATTGAGAAAATTTCATCAGAGTTGCAGTATATAAATAAACTCAAAAGAAATCATCAGCCTTTTGATATATTACCACAAATTCCAGGAGGAAGAAATAGAAGGAGAAATTCCATTTAAAATGTATATAATATATAAAGTGTTTAAGTACTTTCCTATCTATAGAGACACACTCGAGCTTTATGAGTACAGCTGCAGAACATTATTTGATGAAATAAAAACTGCAAAAATAAATGAAAATGTGTGTATGTGTGTGTATTCTATCATGATTAAGACATATTAAGATAATAAAAGTAAGACCTAAATTAGTTTATTCATTCAATGCCAAACCAATCGAGTTATTAACAGTATTTTAGAGAGCTAGAAAAAATACAATTCATTTTAAAAAAGTCAATATTCTCCAAGAGAAATTATTTTTTAAAAAGGAAATTGAAAAGAAAGAACAAAACCAGATCTCAAAATTTACTATAGCACTCTGATCATCAAATTTAGTATTTGCCTAAATAGGTTAAATCTTTCTCTTTTTCATTGGCTTTTGGGATCAGTGGGGTCAAGTGACTTGCTTAAGGTCACATAGCTAGTAAATATCAAGTATCTAAGGTCAAATTTGAATTCAGGTCCTTTTGACTTCAGGATTAGTGCTCTATCCATTCTGTCCACCTTATCCACTGTGCCATCTAACTATTAATCTAAAAAATAGATTAATCAGTGAAACAAAATTAGGTACACAATATACATAATACTAGCATAGTGTTTGACAAATCCAAATACCTTAACTACTAGGGTAAAGACTCGCTATTCTACAAATCTGGAAACTGCAAAGCCAATATAGCAGAAATTCAGTTTAGCCCAATTTCTAACACTTTGTCACACAAGCAACAAATGGATGTATGGCTAAGTTTTAAAAAGTCACATTATAAACCTATTAAAAGAGCAAGAATACATAAACACTTTAGAATTTAGATAGACCTCATGAACAAAGGAATAGAATGGATTCTAGAAAATAAATGAACAACTTTGATTATATAAAATTAAAAAGGTTATACAAACTAGGAGATTAAAAAGTAAACAATAATTTGGTGGAAAGACTTTGCAGCAAGCTTAATGAAAGAAAAAGTCATATTTGAGATATAAAATTCAAATATAGTGAAAACCATTTCCCAATGTTCCAAATCACTAAGGTGTAGAGAATTGAAAATAAAAATAACTGAATTTCTACCTCATATCTATGAGATTAGCAAAATTTAAAAAAAGGAAAAATTACAGTTGTTGGCAGAATTGTGGAAAGACACCATTTTGCACTGTTTTGGAAGCTATGAGTTTGTTCAATCATTCATTCTAGAAAGCAGTTTGGAAATATTACTCTCAAAGTAAACTGTTTACCTCTTGACCCAACAATGCTGCTACTAGTTAAAACAATTACAGTTCTATAAGCACCATTATTCTTGACCAAAGAGATTTTTTAAAAAAGTATTTAAAAAATGCATTTCTTTTTTGTTGTAACAAAGAGCTAGAAATAGGAAATGTCCATTGTTTTTTGAACAATGAACTAAATTAAGTTCTATATATAAAGTATTATAGTAAATGTTAGAATTTAAGAGAAACTAAGGAGGGAAAATGTATAATAATTGATGCAGAAACAAATGAACAGAACCAGGAGAACATTTTTGTACAATAACAGTATAAAGAAAACAACTCTGAAAGACTTAACTCTTATCAATGCAAAGACCGACAGTGACTTCACAGATTGGTGGGAAACATGCTACCTATGTTTTGACAGAGGGGTAATGGACTGAGGTTACCAAATAAGACTTACATTTTTACATGTGTATTTATTTTGCTTTACCATGTTTACTTGTTATAAGGATTTTTTTTTGTATTTGGTAGTAGTACTTGAGGAGAGTAGAACCATTAATGGGGTTATAAAAAGTTATTGAAACATATTTTAGAAATGAGGAGAAGACTATATTGAAAGAAGTTCTGAAAGAAACATGAGAGTTTTAAAAGTAACAATGAATTTATTATATACTTTTAAAAAGCAAATGATTTAAGAGACTCAATTTTGACATGCAATATTCTTTCTGTTTATATAGAAATGTAATTTTTTGGGAATTAAATACAGGATAAAAAATAAAAATAGGAAGAAAAATAATTCCTTAAGAGACACACACACACACACACACACACACACACACACACACACACACAAACACACAGACGACTGAAAATGTCATTAAATGTATAACCTGAGAGAGGAAATGTTTGATGAAGTGGAAGAAATGAAGACCTTGTGAAAAGTTCTGTGTAAGTATGCTACTGTGACTTGAGATTATCAAAGCAAAGGACTCTGAAAAATTAATTTCTGAAAATACAGTGCTAATTCCAAAGAAAATATCATCTTAAAGAAATGAATGTAGATCTACCAAAACAACCACTTGAATAAACTCTACTTTTAAAAGTGTATTTATAATAGATTTTTTTTTGTAGTGAAAGAATTGGAAATTGATGTCATGCCCATCAATTAGAGAATGACTTGAACAAGTTATGGTATATGAGTGTTATGGATACTATTGTTCTGATGGAAATCATGAACAGTCAAACTTTAGAAAAACCTGGAAAAACATGCATGAATTGATACTGAGTGAAGAGAGGAGGACATCATATACATCAAGGGATGATCAGCTATGATGGACTCAGCTCCTCTTAGCAATTATATAATCAAGAATAATCCTGAGAGACCTGTAATGGAAAATGCCATCCACATCCAGAGAAAAACCTATGGAGTCTCAATGCAGAGCAAAGCATACTATGTTCACTTTTTAAAACTTACTATATTTTGTTTCTTTCTCATATTGCTTTCCTCCTTAGTTTTCTTTCACAAATGACTAATATGAAAGTATTTTAAAACATATCAAACTTGTTTGCTGCCAGGAGAAGGAGAGAGGGAAGAGAGGGTGGTAGAATATTATGGAACTCAAGAACTTGTCAAAGGGTGAATGTTGAAAACTGTCTTTGCATATTATTGGAAAAAAATAAGATATAATAACAAAAGCATACATATAAAAGAAGGAGGGTAATTTAACAAATGATGGTTTTTTAAAATCTAGATCTCTTTTAATATATATTAAAAACTATATTAAAACTATCCGGTCTCAGACACTTAATAATTACCTAGCTGTGTGGCCTTGGGCAAGCTACTTAACCCCGTTTGCTTTGCAAAAACCTAAAAAAAAACCCCTAAAAAATATATTAAAACTAAAGTCCAATATAAGATACAGCTGGGAAAAATGCAAGGGACATTAAAAAAACACCTCTTAATTATTAAAGTAAAGAAGAACCAGGAAATGAAAATCTACTTCTTGATACAGATGATACAAAAAAAAAGTAAAATAATTCAACTTTTATTCATTTTTGTCTTAGAGTGAAAAAAGTAGAACAAATAAAGCTGAGTGGGAATTAAAGCCCAAGAAAAGTGAGAAGAAAAAAAAAAGTACCTGACTTCTTTAAGTGAGTTTAGGTATGCTGGTTTGAATAGATTAAATTGCAATGCACTGAAAGAACTGTTAACAGCTATGATTGCTGAAGTGTTAGTATTATAAGTATTCTATCAAACTCTTGAAGAATTAGAGTCAAGGGGGCGGCTAGGTGGTGCAGTGGATAAAGCACCGGCCCTGGAGTCAGGAGTACCTGGGTTCAAATCCGGTCTCAGACACTTAATAATTACCTAGCCATGTGGCCTTGGGCAAGCCACTTAACCCCATTGCCTTGCAAAAACCTAAAAAAAAAAATTAGAGTTGAGAAGAATAGATAAGAATTTTTTTTAATTTCAAAAGAGATTAAGATTTCTGGAACTTTAGAGTGAACTCAAATTCATTCCTAAAGATCCTTTAATGTATGATTGATCAAATGTTTTATAAATAGTTGAGAAATGAAATGAAAGTCAGTGGGAGTCAGTATGCTTTTCTCAGAATGTCAGCTAAACTGAACATTTCCTTTTTTTTCAATAAGGTTATGAAATCAGCAAAATTTCAAGAAAGAACTTAACTATTTTATCTTTAAAGGAGTCTGGAATAATAAAGACCAGTAGCAAGAGAATGAAGGCCAAGACTAAGGTGGAAACTTAATGTCAGCAGCTAAAAACTATTAATGAAGAAACCTGGAAGTGTAGGGATCTCTAGTTACAGAGGATTCCAGGAAATATTTCTCAGGTTAGGACATGGAATGACTAAAATTTTGGAGTTTGATTGTTAGGTCTTTTGTGGAAAGGCAGGAATCTGAAAAATAGAGGAGATATGAAATTACAGTTAGTACCAATTTTGAAAGGGCAGGATTGAGAAAGGAGTCGTAGTGCTTATTCTTAGAGGGGAAAGAACTTATATGTAATCATAAATAGCCTGCCAGGTAGTTATAATAGAGTTGTAAATGAGTAGATCTGGAGAAACCCCAGAGATAAGGAAAGTAAGCCTAAGGAAGTTAAATAATTTGCTGAAGGTCAAATAATTAGTTGGTAGCAGAGCTAGAACTCAAAGCCAAGATTCCTAATACTTTACTTCACTATGCTGCCTGTGTCTTAGGAAGTAATTTATTATAATAGTAAACTTAGATTAACAGACACTTTTCCAGAACTTGTCTGGATCTTTTGACCTTGCCTCTTTGTTTCATAATGATGGCCAATTTGAGCCAATTATCTGCCCTGATTTTGGCAATGTCTGGATTTCATTAACATCCTTGTGGACAACATGAACAACCCAAGAAAGATGAAACAAATTGTTATCTGATTGATAAACTACACATAAAGAATATTAATCAGTGGCTCATTTTGAATCTGAAAAGAAATCTCTTACATGCCTCACTGCTCTTGTTCTTGATTCTATTTAACCAAGAGCATAATAGTTTTCACATATAAATAGTTCATGTGAGAAAGGAGTTTTACTTGAGAGTAAGGTTAGGCAATATTGCTATATGTTGAAAATATTGTAATATTGTTGCAAAGAGATTGTCCAATCTTCCCCCCAAATAAATAAAGTTAATGCAACCTTAAGCTTCATTAATAGTGTCTAGAAAAATGATATAATAAACCCACTGCCCTGTAATAGGATTTACTAGGACTAGCATAGTATGTATTAGGATGAAAACTAGTGTATTAGGACTAAATTGGGAGGTATTGTCCTACCATGATAAGATGATTTGGAAATTGCTATATCATTTATTTGAATAAATTTATTAAGTGGAATGTATACAAAGTACTATAATGGGTGCTAAGGGAGTTTAAAAATTTAGATAAAACATGATCACTTCTCTCATGAAGATGAAAGTTTTGTAGGAGAATAAAATACAAACTACTGTAATATACAGTACTATAGCATAAGTACTTTAAAAATCATAAAACAAGGTCATCATTGAAAGAGGTCATTGGAGATGACAACCTATAGGAGAATGCATTTGAGTTTGACTTAAAGTAGGGGGGTTTTAAACTAGCACCATGAACTTGTTTGCAAACAAAATGTATATAAAAACATACATATATGATAAATACATATATGATTTGTATCTGGCTTTACCAAATATATATAGCTTTACCAAATTGCCAAAGGGGGTCCATGACACAGAAAAATATCAAGAATTCCTGCTTATAAAGGATGCAATGATTCAACAGTTGAAGAGGAAGAAGTCTTATTGGAACCAGCATGAGAAAAGGCACAGAGTTGGGAAAGTCCAGAATTTTCATAGTAGGCACTTTATCTGGGTCATAGAATACAAGGAAGGGGAAAAAATTGGATAGGGCTATAAAGTTTGGGTGGTGTCAGATTGTGGAGGACTTTGGATGCCAGTCAAAGGAAATACAATTTTATTTGGCAGATAACAGAATGTCACTGAATATTTTTCAAAAGGTAAACCTACCTTAGTCTCTTCCTAAGATTTCTACAGCACATTGAGTAGGTAGTAGGGATGGAAGAGGGGGTGAGGGTAGTACAATAGAAACACTCATTAGGAAGTTTTTACAATTACCCTGGCAAGTGATCACAGAGAATAAGGGACTGATACTAAAGACATTATGGTGATGTATGACTTGATAATTTATTGAGCATGAAAAATCAAGGGACAAAGAGAATCAAAACAAAAAACAGGAGTCTGTATGAATCATGACTATATATATATATATATATATATATATAATCTCAAACAAAAGCAAAAGGGAAATAAATTTAAGGGGAAGAGCTTTAGATTAGTTTTGTATATCCTAAATTGGAGATCCCAATGGGACATTCTGGCAGAGATACATACCATAGGCCTTTGAATATATGACTGTGGAGTTTAAAAGAAAGGGCAGGGTTAGAGATTTAGGAATCTTTTGCATTAAGGTCATATCTGCACCCATGGAATAATGAGATTGCAATGAATATGGCTAAATTTCCCTAGAAACTTATCAATGAAAGGGAAGAATAACTTGGATAAGTTAAAAAAGGTGAAAGGAAAACTTTTTATGGGATAGATTTTACATGTTTATGTAGACATGTGTTTGTCATGGCATCACATCCCTGATGTTGTCTTCTTTGAAAATGAGGGACAAACATTATTATTGCTGGAGTATAGAAACAGTGCAGTCCAGTGGGGGAAGGGATAATTTCCCAGAATTTTAATTTTCTTATCTACAAAATGAGATGTTGAATTAGATCTCTAAAGTCCCTTTCAATTTTTTTTTTGCAAGGCAATGGGGTTAAGTGGCTTGCCCAAGGCCGCACAACTAGGTAATTATTAAGTGTCTGAGGTACTCCTGGCTCTAGGGTTGGTGCTCTATCCACTGTGCCACCTAGCCACCCCTGTCCCCACCTTCAGGTTTGAATCCATGGTGTGATAGGTCATATAGCAAGAAGAAGGCAACATAATAAAGAGTGCAGGACATAGGATTTAACATTAGTGAAAATGATAGAAACCTGAGACCAGAGGAAATGTGAGTGGGTGGTGTTGCTGTAAAATTCTGAGGAATGGAGAAAATTTACATTAGTTGGATTAATTGGGAATATTTGAAAATATATAGGAAGTCATTCAGCATAATTTTCAGTGCTTTAGAATAAATGTGCTAAATGTATACTTAAAAAACATATTATGTATAATAAAGATTCATGTGCACATTTGTGTTCTTCCTCATAGTACTGGTTTTTTATCAATACCAGAATAATTAAAAATAAAGTGTGTATATAAAATAAATAAATTAAAAAATTCACTTGAATAGAATTAACTGATCATCACAAGGGTGTATAAGACATCAGACAATGTGATAGTTGGGATCAAGAGTTGTGAAGTCAGAGAAAAGGCCCTTAAAAAAAGCAGTAAAAAATGATAATTGCACTTATTCTGTATTTCTAGTTAGAATCAATCACGAGAAAGGAAAAATACTGACAAACAAAAGTAACATCATTCCAAGTTCATAATCTTAAAGGCAGAACATGTCCTTTGAAAACAAATTTAATAAATTAAAATTATACCATTTATTAAGTTTCTACAATATGCCAAGCCCTGCTAAGTAAGTGCTAGGTAGACAGAAAAAAAGGCAAACTTCCTACTATGGCCCTCCATCCCTCCCAAAAAGGCCTTAGCTCTCAAGGAACACATGATCTAATGGGAAAGACAACACACAAACAATAGTGTATAAATAAGATATATATATATATATATTATATATATATAATATATATATATATAATATATATATATATAGTTAAATTGGAGATAATCTGAGAAGGTAGGAATTTACATTGAGAAGGATTGGGAAATGTCCTTTACAAAGGATGAAATTTTAGTTGAGACTTTAAGGAAGTCAGGAAATTTAGAGGATTAGACATAAGGAGCACGAAAATTCCACACAATGGAGAAAGCCAGTTTATATATCCGTGTTATGGAAACAAGAGTCTGTGGCAATAGCAAGAAATAGTGTCATTGAATCACTAAGTATATTGTCAAAGGAGCTAGTGTCATTGAATCACTAAGTATATTGGGGAAAAGGTCTAAGAAGACTAAAAAGGTTAGAAAGGTCAGGAAATGGAGGGTATTATCAACTAGAAAGAATTCTTTTACAGGAATAGGGAGACACAGGAATTGATTTAAGTTCAGGTGAGGGGATTAGGTTTAGGTTTTAGAACATGATCAGATTTACATTTCAGAAAGAATAATGTGATAACTGAATGGAGGATGAACTGGAGTAAGAAGAGGTTTGAGGCAGGGAAACCAATCAGCAAGTTATTGCAATGGTTTGAAATGTGTTGTCATGAGGGCTTGTGCCAAAGAAGTATCAGTGTCAGAATAGAGAAGGGGTATGTATAGGACAGTTACAAGGGATCAAAGAAAGGAACAAATTAAGAATGTAAATGTTCAAAAATAGGAGGGGGCAAAAGATATCTAAGTGAAAAAAGTTAAGAGAAGAGGAATTCACTACTACTTATAGAGTGCTACAGAAAGTTATTCAAAGTGAGAGAAATGGAAAATCTCAGACTTCTGAATTATGAAAAAAGATTTAAACATTTAAAAATAAATGAATAAAAGAATACAGTGTCAGGGGGTTAGGTGATGGTGGATAGAATACCAGTTCTAGAAACAGGAGGACCTAAAATCAGACCCCAAATATTCACTATGTGACCCTAGACAAGCCATTATATCCCATTTGCTTCCAAAAAAACAACCAAAACATAATGCTAAAAAGTGAATTAAATGAAAGTTTGAACTGAAACTGCAAAGTAAAATTTTAGAGGGAAGATGGAAGAAATAAAGGAAAGCTGAGAAAAATAAACATTTTTAAAGTATTTTACTGAGAGAAAAACAACTATCCTACTGTGAAAGGGAAATGAATGAATTTCATAAATTGGAAAAGTGGTAATATAGGTTAGGTGGGAAAATTCAAGAATTTTTTGTTTATAAATTACACATTAAATATAAAGATTCATCAGAAGCTAAACTATCAGGAGTAAAATAGCTATTTTTATCTTGTATGAGAAAAACCAGGAATTTATACTATTTTTAAAGAGGTCATAGATGGTGAACTAATAACAATTAATTTAACAAATATACAGCATATTCACTGGATGGTCTACCATTTAAGTTCTTAGAGAGGAAACCTAAGTGAGAGGAAGACCTGGATAGTTAGTTGTTAGGGCCTTCAACACATCTTTTCACATTTAGAGAACTCCAAAAGAAACATAAATTAGAATGAAGTTAAGAATCTTCAAAGAATATTAGAATATGAACTATTATAGATGTTTTCTGGAAATGACTTCAAATTTATTTTTTTCTCAATTACATATAAAATCAATTTTTACATTTTTTAAGGGTTTTTTTTGCAAGGCAAATAGGGTTAAGGGGCTTGCCCAAGGCCACACAGTTAGGTTAATTATTAAGTGTCTGAGACCAGATTCGAACCCAGGTACTCCTGACTCCAGGGCCTGTGCTTTATCCACTGTGCCACCTAGCCGCCCCTACATTTATTTTTAAAAATTTTGGTCCCAATTCTCTTTCCTTTCCTTCCCTGCTACATCCTTAAGAAGGCAAGTGTGTGTGTGTGTATATATATATGTATATATATACATATATATATACATATATATATAATTGAGTCATATAAAACATTTCCATATCAGCCATGTTACAAAGTAAAATACAGAACAAAAAAATGAGAAAAACAAAGTTTAAAAATTATCTTCATTTTGTTTTTAAATCCATCAGTTTTTTCCCTCTGGATGTAGATAGTGTTTTTCATCTTTTCAACTTTTAGAATTATCTTGAATCATTGATTTGTTGAGAATAGTTAAGTTATTCATAGTTGATCTTCAAACAATATTGTTGTAACTATGTAATGTGTTCTCCTGGTTCTGCTCATTTCACTTTGTATCAGTTCATATAAGTTTTTCTGAAACCATCTTCTTATCATTTCTTATAGCACAATAAATATATCATCACACAGACATAATGTGTCATAAAAGGAATTTGGTAAGACTCCTTTATTCTTTAAATATTTTGTTGAATTCACTTGTAAATCCATCTAATCCTGGGAATGTTTTCTTAGAAACTTCAGTGATGGATTGTTCAATTTTTTTTCCCTAAGATAGGGTCAAGTATTTCATTTTTTCTTTGGTTACTCTGGGAAGGATATATTTTTGTGAGTATTTATTCTACTTAGATTGCCGGTTTTACTATCATATAATTGGGCAAAATATTTCCTATTTAATTTCATCTTCATTGGTGGAGAATTGACCTTTTTTATTTTTGTTTTCTTTTTTTTAATCAAAATACCTAATAGTTCATAGTTTTACTGGATTTTTTTTCATAAAACCACTTGCTAGTTTATTAGGTCAATGGTTTTCTTAATTTCAATTTATTAAATCTAACCTTTGGGGTTTACAATTTGTGGTTTATTTGCAATAAATTTGTTCTTTTTCTATTTTTGTTGTTAGAACTAGATTATTGTTTCCAATTAGCTTTTAATTTATGCTTCCATACCTCTTTATTAAATACAATTTTATTGCATTATGGTCTGAAAAAAGTTCATGTAATATTGGTGTTTTTCTTCATTTGGTTGTGTTATTTATGTCCCGATGCAATGTATATTTTTGTGAAAGTACCATGTACAGTTAAAAAGGTATACTACTTTGTGTATTTCAATTCAATTTTTCCACAGGCCTATCACTGCTAACTTTTCTAAAATTCTGTTAATCTTCTTAATGTCCTTCTTTTTGTAAATTTTTTTCATTAGATCTATCTAGTTCTGAGAGGCGACAGTTGGTTTATCCCACTAGAATAGTTTTACTGTCTTTTTCTCAGTGTAACTCATTTAACTTTTCCTTTAAGAATTTTATTGCTATGCCATTTGGTGCATATGTATTTTGTGCTGATGATACTTTATTGTCTATGGTCCTTATATCATAATGTAGTTTCCCTGCTTAATTAGATCTATTTTTGCTCTTGCTTTTTTTGAAAACAATTACTACCTCTGCTTTTTAAAAAATTTCAGTCTGAAGCATAAGAAATTTTGTTCAGCCCCCCCCCATTTTTTTTTACTCTGTCTCTTTCTTTCAATTATGTTTCTTGTAGAATTTTTTTTTAATCTACTCTGCTATCCATTTCAGTTTTATGGGTGAGTTCATTCCATTCACATTCACATTTATGGTTATTGTTTATTTCCCTTGATTATATTTTCGCTGTTTATCTTTCTATCTCTGTCTCTCTGTCTCTATCTCTCTCTGTCTGTCAGTCACTATTTCTCTTTGGCCTTTCTCAATTTCCAATTCTTTGCCACTACAAAAAGTGGTTATAAATATTCTTGTATGTATGCATTTTTTCCTCTTTTTTGTGATCTCTCTGGGATACAGACCTTTTAGTGGCATTGCTGGATCAAAGGTTATGCATAGTTCTGTTGCCCTTTTGTGTAGTTACAAATTGCTCTCCAGAACGCTGAATCAGTTTACAATTCCACTGACAATACATCAGTGTCCTAGTTTTCCCGCATCCCCTCAAACATTGATCTATCCAATATTTTCCTCTGTCCAATAATTCTTGAATTATCTCTCCTCAATCTATTTTCCAGATCCAGTATCAAATAATATACTATATGACAGGGTTGTTTTAATTTGCATTTCTCTAATCAATAATGATTGAACATGTTTTCATATGACTATAGATAGCGTTAATTTCTTCTTCTGAGAACTGCTTGTTCACATCCTTTGACCACTTATCAGTTGAGGAATGACTTATATTCTTATAGATTTGACTCAGTTCTCTATATATTTTAGCAATGAGTCCTTTATCAGAAACTATAATTGTAAAAATTGTTTCACAACTTACTGCATTCCTTTTAATCTTGGATGTGTTGGTTTTATTTGTGTAAAACATTTTTAATTTAATGTAATCAAAATTATCCTTTGGTATTTTATAAGTTCTCTATTTTTGGTCATAAGCTCCTCCCTTTTCCAACAACCTGACAGAAAAACTATTCTTTATACTCCTAATTAGATTATGGCATCATTTTTCATGTCTAAATTCTGTGCCAATTTCAACCTTATCTTGGTATAGATTGTGAGATGTTGTTCTCTACATACCATTTTCCAGTTTTCCTAACAGTTTTTGTTAAAGATTGAGTTCTTATCCCAGAAGCTGGAGACTTTGAGTTTATCAAATAGTAGATTACTATAGTCATTCCCTACTGTTTCTTTTGTATCTAATCTATTCCACATATTCATCACTCTATTTCTTAGTCAGTACCAAACAGTTTTGATGATTACTGTTTTCTAATATAATTTTAGATCTGGTTTGGCTAGACCACATTCCTTTGCCTTTTTTAAAATTAATTCCCTTGATATTCTTGGCTTTTTGTTTCTCCATATGAATTTTGTTACTATTTTTTCTAGCTCAAAATTATGACACTGTTTAAGTAATTTAGTTTAGGTAAAATTCTTATGATAATTTCTCTAAATGAAATACCTAGGTGTTTTCTTTGATCATATCTTTAAGGCAGTCCAATATTTCTTAAATTCTCTCTCTCTCCTTTCCCTAAGGATATGATTTCTCTCTCATCACATTCAGTTTGGATCAATGTATACATGGAAACAATGTAAAGACTGGCAAATTGCCTTCTGTGGGGGGTGCAGTGAGGGAAGTAAGATTAGGGGAAAACTTTTAAAACTCAAAATAAGTAAAATCTTCAAAAGGAAAGACTGAACAAAAAAATTCTCTCAATATATTTTTCAGATCTGTTAATTTTCTGATGAGATTCTCTGATAAGATTTGCATTTTCTTCTATTTTTTCTTTTGGCTTTGTTTTATTGTTTCTTGATGTGCATAAAGTAATTTTCTTAGGGAACTATTTTCTTCAGTGAGCTTTTGTGCCTCCTTTTTTTCTTGACCAAGTCTACTTTTTTAAGAAGTCTTTTTTTTCAGTGAATTTTTGTACCACATTTTATATTTGTCCAATAGTGCTTTTTATGATGGTCTTTTTTAAAGTAGATTTTGATGCTTATTTTCCCATTTGGCCATTCCCCCCCAGTATTTTTTATGTCTCTTTTACCAAGCTTTGAACTTTCTTTTCATAAATTTTTTGGATTAATATCATTTATTTTTCTTTTTTAACTTCTTTTTCTTTTTTTTTATCCATATACACACATGTATATTTTTAAGTTACAAAATTTCCTTCCTCTCTTCATTTCCACCCCCCACTCCCCTCAGCAACAAACAGTCAGGTTAACATTTTATATACATATTTTTGATAAACATGTTTATAGATTAGTCATTTTTAGTATGAGAAATTAGGATTAAGGAAAAAGATATACATAAGAGAATTTTTTTAAGTGTTCATCAGATTCTGAAGGGTTGTTTTTTGTTTTGTTTTTGTTTTCCTTCCTTTGGATGGGGATAACATTGTCCATAGCCAATCTAATATGGTTGTCCTAGCTCTCTGAACTGCTGAGAGGAGCTGCTTCCATCAAGATTGGTCATCTCACAATGTTGCTGTTCTTGTGTACGTTGTTCTCTTGGTTCTACTCCCTTCAATCAGTATCAGATCCCATAATTCATTCTATGCTTCTCTAGAGTTTGGTCATTTATTATTTCTTATAGAGCAATAATATTCCATAGTATTCATGTACTATAACTTGTTTAGCCATTCCCCAATTAATAGACACCCCCTCAATTTCCAATTCTTTGACACTACAAAAAGAGCTGCTATGATCTCATTTCTTTCTCAAATGTTTCCTCTACCTCTTTTATTTAATTTTAAAATATTATTTTATCTTTTTCAGGAATTCTTATTGGACTTATATTGAATTCATATTTTTCTTTGTAGCTTTGTATATAACTGTTTTGACTTCTTTGTTTTTTGAATTTGTGTCTTAATTATCCATGTCACCATAGGAATGTTCTCTAGTCAGATTCTTCTTTTGTTGTTTGCTCATTTTCTAGTCTATTCCTCAATGCTTAACTTTATGCAAAAATTGGGCTCTGCTTCTGGAGTTGAGGGGCAATTGTTTTAGGTTTCATGTTTTTCACACTACTGTTTTCAGATATAGTTCTTGAAGTCTATAAGTTTTCAGTTCTTCTAAGGTAGTATGATCTTCTGGTCTATGCTCTGACCTGTAAGAGACCACAAGCATTCTTTTCTGCCCTGGAAGTGTTCCAGGATTTCTGATCATTTGTGGTCCTGGAAATGTACCTGGGGATCCTGCTCTTCTGAGCTCACAAGTCTTAAATGTTCTTTCCTGCCTTGGAACTGAGACCAGGGTCCCTGCTGTCCTAGTGAGTAACCATGGAAATATAATTGGGAATTCTGCTCTCCTTTAACTTCACATGCTATACCCTTCTTTTTCCTAGAATTGTGACTTGGAACTGTGTGTGGGACAGTTTTACATTCAGTACCAGCAGAGAGGATATAATCTTTTGTCTACCATTTGCCATCTATGGGTGGAGAGCAGCTGCCCTGCTAGGGCATCGCTTGCATTGCACTGTTCTCAAGACCTGACCATCATGCTGGTAAGACTGACCATTCCTGCTGACCTCCTCAGTTGTTTTGGGCTAGAAAATTGTTTCACTCTGACCTTTTATTGGTTCTACTACTCCAGAATTTGATTTGAGACAATATTTTAAAGTCACTTGGAGGGGAATTTGAATAAGTTCAGGCAAGTTCTTGCCTTTGCCACCTTGGTTCTGCTCCTTGAGTGTGAATCTTAAAAATATTATAAAAATATTTATAAAAGACAATACATGCTAAGGCTTAAAGAATTTGTAAATAAATGCAGAAAATTAGAAATATTAAATAGATAATAATATTGAAAATATAACAAGGTATATATGTGCAGGGAACTCAGATAAACGTGAAGATTTTAAGTAATTTATTTCCAAATAATGAAAGGGTAAAAATAATAAATTACTATTTGAAAGAAAGTGATAATAATGAAACAGTATTACCTAATTTGTTATATGTAAGAAAAGCAATTATAAAGGAAAGTTTTATCTCTAAATACTCATAATAAAATATAGAAATATATTACTTTTAAAATTTAAAGTTATTTGTCTATTTTTCCAACTACATGCAAAGATAATTTGCAACATTCATCTTTTTTGTAAGATTTTTAGTTACACATTTTTCTCCTTCCCTCCCTTCCATCTCCACTCCCCTCACTAGCGAGTAATCTGGTAGAAGTTATACAAGTATAACTCTGAGCATATTACTTTTCAAAACACTTTAAGAATATTTCCAAAAGGAATAAAGTACCAAGATTAACAGAATAGTAATAAGAGAATCTAAACAACCAGATCTCAGGAAAAAAAAAGAAATTAACCAAGATAAATTACCTGATCTTGAAGAGGAGATTATAAGGATAAAAAGAAAAATCAGTGGAATCAGTGGAGGTACCCCCCAAATGGAGAATGCCTAAAGAGAATGAATGAGTGTAATGATGTTATTATTCCATTAAAAAATGAGAAATGAGATGAGAAGAGAGAAAACAGATGACTTAACAACCCTCAAGTATTTGAATAACTATTACATGGAAGGAGAATTACACTTATTCCTCTTGGTCCCAGAAAAATGGAACTAGGAGTAATAAGTAGAAATTATAAAACTACAAACTTAGGGAGTTTAATGAAAAAATTCCTGACAATTATAACTGTCTGAAAGTAGAATCAGTTGCCTTGGAAACTGCTAGATTCCCCCTCATTGGAAAATTTCAAGAAAATAATTCAAGGTATTGAATATCTTATCAGGTATGCTGTAAAGATTATTTTTTCATCTATGAGTTGGACAAAGTGGTATTTGAAGTCACTTCATCTCAAATGTAGATGTCATCATCTATTACTTCTTTCCTTTGGTTTCTGACAAAAGGGTATCCGTTCTTGTCAAGGTTTACCTCTCTACATGTGCCTATGACTACATCCCTTACTGTCTTCCACATCAGATTGTATTCTCAAAAATTCACTCTTTCAAATCTTCAACTGCTGCCTATCAACTGATTCCTTTCCTAAAGCATTCAAACCTGCCCAACTCTTTTCCATTCTTAAAAAAAAATCTTTATTAGATTCTACCATCCCTCAAGCTACTGTCCATTATCCCTCCTCTCTTTCTCAGCCAAACTCTTTGAAAGAAACAGACTATGCTCGCTACCTCCACTTCATCTTCTCACCTTGATTGCTCAACTCTTTGCAATCTGGTTTCTAATCTCATTACTCAATTGAAACTATTCTCTTATTTCTTAATTGCTAAATATGTTTGTCTTTTCTCAGTACCAATTCTTCTTGCCTGTTCTGCTGGCCACCCTCTTCTCCTGGATATTCTTTCCTCTCTGATTTTGTATGACTGTACTCTGTACTGGTTTATCACATTTATGTTTAACTGTTCTTCTTTGCAATATCATCATCCATATCACACCTTATAATTGAGGGTGATTCCTCATATTTCTGTCCTAGAACTTCCTCTTCTCCTTTCTACTCTGTCTCTGTCTCCATTTCTCACTCTCCGTTTTTTCTTTCTCTGTCCTTTGTCTTTGTCTCTGTGTGTGTGTGTGTGTCTTTTTCTGTCTCTGTCCTTCTGTGTATCTGTCTCTCTCTGTTTTTGTCTCTGTCTCTCTGTACCTGTTTAAACTTCCTGATTATGACAATCATTTCTATGCAGATAACTCCCAAATCTGTCTGTTCTTCCCTGGTCTTTTGTTTGAGTTCATCTCTTGCATCACCACTTGCCTAAGAACATTTCAGGTGTGATATCCCAATGGTAATGTTAGCTCAATCCTTCCATAACTAAACATTATTTTTCCACTAAATTTTCTTCTCTTCCAAACTTTGTTATTTCTATTAAAGATGCAAACTGTTCTTCAAGGTTTCCAGGTTCCTAACTTCATCCTTTCCATAAATTCACTATTTCATACTCTATATTAGTAAAAAGTTGGTAAATTTTGCCATTTATGCCTTTACAATAGCTCTCACATTAAACCCCTTCTTTCTCTTCACATAATTACCAACTTAGATCAAGTCTTCTTTATCTCTCAATCCTGTACTTTGCTGCCAAAGTAATTTTCCTTAAACATATTTTCCTTAAACACATATTTTCTGATCAGGCAATCAACTCCAGCCTTCTTATTGCTTCTAAGATAAAATATAAACTTTTTGAATTTAGTTTTTAAAAACATTATGCAACATGGATTTATAATATTTTTTCCTCCTACACTGTGATACATTAACAGGTAAATTGGCATTCTCTATGTAATTCATACAGAAAACTTCATTTCCTTTTTTAGTGCTTTTGTATTAGTTGGTCCTGATAACCGGTGATTCCTTAACTTTATATTTGTGTCATATATATGTTTTTATGTACATATACTATATATATATATATATGTGTGTGTGTGTGTGTGTGTCTCTGTGTGTGTATGTGTCTCTTCCATTAGAATGTAAGTTCCTTGTTTATACCAACTATTTCATTTTTTGTGCTTGCATCTACAGCACCTAGCACATGCCTAAACATAACACTTGCTTTTAATATATATTTATTGAGTGAAAGGGTTTTTTAAAATTGATTCCCAGTCTATGATTTTTATATCCTGTGATTTGGAAAGTTTTCCAAGTTTTCAACTTGGAAAGATGGATAGGATTTGAATAGGCGGACAGGAGAAGAGGAAATCCCCAGTATGAAAAGGATGGTTTAGTGTAGAAGAATAGTATAAGGGAAGATATAGAAGTGGCCCTGAGTGTAATATATATGTGAAAAGCACATTTCTGCAGAAAATATTCAATAAGATAGGATATTGAATTTTCCCCTCTTTATTGTAGCTAACCCAAATCTATCTTCCAATTTAAGCACATTTCTTTTTATGTTGTTAGATGGAATCAAAGCTAGTGATTATCGTTTCTCACATAATTACCCTTCATCTGTTTTTGTGTTCTTCAGATTACTTTTGAGTCATTCCCTCAAGAAAAGTACACTGCACTTTATTTAGCTGACCCTACCTAATAATTCATTAGTTT
The DNA here is from genome assembly GCF_037893015.1 of Macrotis lagotis. NCBI lineage: Eukaryota > Metazoa > Chordata > Mammalia > Peramelemorphia > Peramelidae > Macrotis > Macrotis lagotis. The sequence goes on from NC_133663.1 coordinate 177,858,485, forward strand.
TATTGCCCTGGCCTGGATTATTTCCAGTTTTTCCTCATCTATCTTAAAGTGGACAGAGCTCAACTAGAGGTGGTCTAATAAAGGTTTCATATATGACTACTTAAATACAGTGATCTGTTATTTTGGGACCTAAAACATTTTCCTTGTTATACCTCTTAGCCAAAGGTCAGAGCTGTTTTTAAGTAAAGAAGGGTTATGTTGCCCATTTGCTCCTGGAAGTTTTAGAGATGCCAATAAAAACATATAACAAAAACTGAAAGTGAAAAGAGGAAGGCTGGTTGAGCAATAAAATAGAGGAGAGAACGCCAGTAAAAAACCTATTCTATGGTAACTACAGAGATGCCTAGCACAGGAAGGAAGAAAATTCAGGAGAGGCCTCCTGAAGAGGCCAACCAGACTCTGAGATCCCTTCAGAGCTGGACATCAGCAAACAAGGCTAACAGGAAATGATCCATTCCATGTGGTCACTTATTCTGCCTTCTCTAACTCTCAAAGTTCAAGTAGTGAAATGGATGACGACAGAAAGAGGAGCAGTTAAGCTTTACTTCTTCACTTCTGCCCTTAAGAAAAGAGAAGAAATGAAACTCATGGATTATATGCCCACCCTTCCTCAGGGAAAAAACTCTGCCTGGCCGGCCAGGCAAGGAGGGCTCCTACCAGTCACCCTGCTACTGACACTTCTGTCCGGTGGCCTGGCACTGGTCTCATTGTACCAAGTGTTCACCCTGCAGGCTGAGTTGGGGAGTCTCCGGCATGAACTTCAGGCTTATCAGAACAGGGCTGAGCAACTACTTGGCCTGCAGAAGGAGAAAGCAGGAACCTACCCCACTATTCTCCAGTCAGAAGCTGCTGCCATTACCAGACTACAAGTGAGTTACCAAGAAACTGCCTAGTCCTGGGGATAGGGTTCTCCATGTTACCTACTTCTTCAATCTCTACTTATTTTTTAGACTAATAACCTGAGTCTTTTCCTTTAACAGGAGCTTGGGGCACCCCCTATCACAAGAGAAAGCAGTCCCCAAATCAACCTTAGACAAAGTGGAAGGAGCAGAAGAGGTGTTCCTGATTCAGGAGAAACTAGTAAGTTGAAGGGAAGCAATCTTTCAGAAACCTTCCAACTGGGGAAAACTCCCATAGAACAAAAGTGGGGAAAATCAGATGAATTAATTTTCCTTCCTGGATCTCTGATCCACATGTTTGTTCTTGCAAAAAAAAAAACCTGACCAGTTATACTGCTAAAACAAGGGAGCCCCATTATAAGTATTGATTCAGTTATTCCAGGTTGTAGTGAAGAAGAGATTTAAGAGTCAGCCTTCATGGACCAGGGGGGAGTGAAGGAAGGGAAAAAAAATAACACTTTTATGATTTTGACTCTTCATTTGAACTCAGCAAGCTGGTCAATATTTTAATATTCCTAAACAACAGATTTCATTGGTGGAATAATTCACCTGTGCTTGAGATAAAGGGAATAGTTTATTCTTCAAATAAAATAAAGACCACTTGTCAGAAGCATTGCTCATGACTCACCTAATAAGACCCCACCCTTTCCTACCTGCTTTCCAATTCTGAAACCATAAATAAAAGACTATCTCTACTTTTGTATTTGCATGCTCAATACAGCAAGTCTTTAATAAATTTTTTTGTTCTTTCATTCAGATGCTTTCATCTCTCTATTATTAGAATGTGCCCATCTGGGACAGAATCTTAGCTAAATATACTCATCTCTATCATGTGCCATTTTGTGATTCTTACCCAAACAGGTGTACTGCTTTAATCTTATTACTCCTCTCTAGACATTTCTAACAGTCCTTCCTTATGAGAAATGAAAGTACTGTTAATTTTATTTTTAAATAACTCTGCATGGAACTCTTAGTTTTTTAAATATATCCTGATATTAAAAAGGTGAAGTATCAGATTGTACAGAGATCTGGCCTGTGAATCATGAAAACCTGGGTTCTCCTGCCTCTGACACATACTGACTTTGCAATTCTGTAAAAATCATTTTAGCTCTTAGTTTCCTAAGCAACTCCCTAAGGCCATTATTACCAGTGAACATACTTACCTATACTCCTAGACAAGAGTTCAGCCTCTGAGAGTTCCCTAATCCAATGTAATCAGAGATTCATTTTCTATTCTTCTGCTAGTTAATCTTTTCTAGCTGTGAATACATATATTAGAATAACTTATAACATCATAGGATGTTAGAAATGAATTCTCTAGAATTCTTCTTATTTAGGGAAATGTTTTGTAATTTAATGTAAGAGGAAACTGAGGCTCAGAGATATAAAATGCCTTATTTGATATAGTTTGGGTATCTTTGAGTCTTTGTATTGTTTTACATTTAGTCATCTATAACATTTATCTGTGATCAGAAAAGTTCTTTATAATAATTCATAAATTTATGTTTTAGAGTTGACAAAATATGTCTACAAATATAATGCTGGCATCCCATTTTTATTAAAGCCCCCATTGATGCTCTTTTTAAAGATATACTCATAAAATCCCATCTATCTTTCAAGTCCAAATTTAAGATATATATCTTTTTTTTATGGGGCATTTCCTGACCAATACAAATCATTATAAATCTCCCCTTATGCTGAAATCCTAGGACATCATTTATCAATTTTCCAAGTCATACTCATTTGAATTTATGGCATTCTTCTCTTAACTCTTGGTTACATTTGTATGTATATGAACTATTTACAGTAGTATTGAATCAGAAACTCCTGGAAGAAGGAAAGAAAAAGGGAGAAAGATAAATCTTGCTTCTTTCACAGTTGCACATAGTACACAGTAAATAAGTGTTTAGTGATTGATTCCATAGGAACTTTAAAGTGATATTAAATCTAATGAGTTTGAAGTTACTTGATGTATTCTGAATTTTTTCCCTTTTCTTAGTTTGAACTTAATCAGAAAATATTATATAAACTATCAAAAGTTTGTATAATATAGTTGATGAAAAAACTCAACAACCTAAGAACACTGGCACAAAGGTGTAGCTTCATTCAGCCAGGAACACACTTGTGGTGATGAGCCAAGGATAGTAGCTCCCTGAAACTTTGAGAATAGCCACCTACTTTCAGAAATTCCTTCAACTATAATTCTGATGAATTGGAGTTTTACCACTATTTCACTCTTCAGTGCCAATATTTTTTATTAATCATTTTTAACCTTTCAAATTAAAGACTTAGCTGGGTTCAAAGTATTTCACAAGATTGTTTCTGATTAAAAGCTAACAAACAGAAATGTGGGGAAATCCAGGAGAAAAGAGGTGCCAAATAACCAAAAGTTGCTCAAATTAATTTCATGCTCAAACCCATAATGTCTGACTTTTAGTTTTAGTAGCTTTCTAATACAAACTGCCTGGTATAGTAGCAAAGGCAAGTAGGTAGCAACATTTCTTTTAAAGTGAGAACTTAACTATGCAATCTTACAATCCTACTTGCCCTAGTCTTTGTCCTTAGATATCCTTAAGTACGCCATCAATTTTCTGTAGCTAGCTCCTTTTCCGATATTTATTTTAAGGGAAGTTCTTCAAATGTATTTCCTTTATAGTTCAAAATCTGTTGTGACCTATGAAGCTTTAGTAAGAAGAGATCCTCAAGATGCTCAGACAAAGAAGTAAAATTGGAGAGTACAACATAGAGTTATAGGAGTAGCATTTTCCTCCTATATAGAAAATAATCATGAATCTCTTCTCCATTAATCCACTCAAAAGTTATATAGCAGAGAGCCAGCTGGCTACTGACACTGCCCTCTGGCCAAAATTTGTCCCTGAAGGATTTTTTTTTCCTGCATTAAAAGATCAGAACCTTGGTCTCCAATGTTGCAAGAGACAAACATCTGTTCTTTTTGTCAGAGTAGAATAATGCAACTGACAGCTATGACCTAACAACCATATTTTTTTGAACACTGTTATTGTTAAGTTTGACATTTTAGGAACATAAAGAGCCAAGAACATTTTCTTTATGTAAACTCAGTCAAAAGAGATGGTATACATTTTTGTGCCATTCATTTGGTTGGAAGGAATGCTTGAAATGACTAATATTTCTTCACACGTTCAGAGATTTTTTTGAACCTATTTGCAGATCAAGATACTATTAATGGGATAATTTTTCAGAAATCTCTGCTATGTGGAAGAATATGCAATAATGACAATAATATTCTAGATGTGGTTAGTGTTGATATCTTTCAACTGTACATTTTCTAGATCAAATCCTATTTGTAATGAATTCTACTAATCTTTCTTTTCTTATAGTGGAATTTGATAGTAGCAAGTTCATTTCTGGAAGGAAATACTAGTTCAGAGGAATTAGAGAAGAAACAGAATTGACATCTAATATTCTCCTACCTTTAAAAAAGTCCATCTAGCAATTAATCAATAATGAACATTTTCAGTGAGTTTTCATACTCTCACATTTTGTAACTCTCACATATTTATTCAGTGTTATTTTTACATGTTATAATTTTCTTCTAATCAACCATATACCCATGCTAGATTTTATAATGAAAGCAGCTACTATGTTTTTTCTAAGTATTATGCTTTTCCGAATATTCCACAAAATCATTTCCATTTAATAAGTGCTTAATAATTGTATTTAGTAGCTACTGTATTCAGGGAACAATACTAGATTCTAGAGTATGTGCAAAATAGTATAAGACTTGTTTTCTTCCCACAGAAAGCTTAAGATCTAGTTTGAGATAGGTAGATTTCCTGGTTACTGCAGAATGACAATATAGGCATGTGAAATAGGTCACGTTCTTAATCACAGAACATTCACTCCCTTTGTGCTAATGCCATTTATCCCTTACCAAACCTCAGCTTTGGTTGACTCTCAACATTAACTTCTACTACTGAGTAGCTCCTATACTACTGAGCAGAGTTAAAGGAACTCACACAACCTTACTGACCATAGAATAAATATTTTATATTATCTAATTTTAAATAGATTTTTATTACAAGACAATTCTTTCATTACTTTCTAATTGATTCTTTATCTTAGTCCACATAGAAGATATACCAAACTTTGTCATTTCTTCTTATGCCTCCCACACCTCCCACACCCCTATCCTTCCTATTTCTTTTACTGAGAAGAGTAAGATCACTTCCCCACCCCAGCTTCCTCTTCTCCCCTTCTCTTTCTTAACCCCTACTCTTTTCATTCTTCCATTTTCTAATAATGATGCTGCCCTTCTCCTTGCCAAAGTTCACTCCTGTACATGTGCATTTAATCCTATCTTCTCCCATTTCCCTAATAGATTGCACTTCAATTTTGTTCCTATTCCACTGGCTTCCCAAGCCTTTTACATCCTTAAAAAAAAACAAACAAAAACACTCCATTACACTTTATCATAGCCTCAAGTTATTGTTTTGCATCTCTCCTCCCTTTATGATCCAAATGTCTATAAAAAAGTAGTTTACAGTTGCCATCTTCCATTTTTCTTTTTTCAGTCATTCCTCAGCACTTTGCAATTTGACTTCTGATGTCATCGCTAGCAATATTTTAATTGAAAAACCCCAATCTCTTTATCATACTTGATCCTTTCTGACCTTTCTGAAGCATTTTATACCACTGACCATTCTTGCTTCCTAGATATTCTTTTCCCTCTAGACTGTCCTGACACCTTCTTTTTCACCTGATTCTCCTCTTACCTCTCTGACCATGCCCTTTAACCATAGATATTGCCCAAAGCTCTGTCTTGGGACTTTTTCTCTTCAATCTCTAATCTCTGGATGACATGACTGCTACCATGAATTTATTTACTCTCTCTAAACATATGACATCCAGATCTATATATCTCTATATAGCTCTATATATATATATGTATGTATATCTATCTATCTATCTATCTATATGTATATATCTTTCCTTAGTTTCATTCCTGCATTACCAACTACATCATCATTTCAGACTGGATATCCCAGAGACGTCTCAAATTCAGCAAAACACAGTCTGCTAGGTTCATAACTTTGGTATCATTTTCATCCTTGAACTTCTTACTTTCCCTAATCCTACATTATCTAATCAGTTGCCATTTCTACCTCTGAATCTGACCATGGTTTTCCACTTCTGTGGCCACCATTTTAGTTCAATCCTTTATCATCTCTCAACCAGACAACATAACGGTCTCTTGTAGAATCCCTTTCCTGGACTCTTAGGTTGAGTCCTACTTCTGGACTCCCTCAATCTTTCCCAGGCAAACATTGGAGGGGTGAGAGACAAGGGGGAAAAGGAAGACAAAGGAGACAAGTACTCCATCAAAATCCCCAAGTGCTCCAAGTGCTCCCATACACAACGGTTCCCAACATATCCCCCTTCTTATTTTTGAAACAAAATTATTACATAATGATGACACATAAGTTGCGAACAAAAATTCAAAAATAGTATACATAAATATCAATTTAACAAAGCCAATATTCTCAAATTCCTTGAAATACCTTTTATCCCCAACTTACAAAGATTACAAAGTTTTTTCCTTTGCCAACAAAAAAATCTTTCAAAGAAATCAAATTCAAAATTCAAACCAAAATGAATAACATTCCACTTTACTCAAGTATTTCAGAGTTTACTCTCAACACAGAAGACAACTCTTTTGTATTTCAAATTTATCAAAGTGAGATTGTTGGATACCCTGGCCAGCACCAAAATCTCAGAATATAGAAACATTCTCCCACCTCTCCAGGCCAGTAGAGAGGTGTAAAAAAAATCCTACTGATGATTAAATACACATAAACACTTGACACACCATTTAAGACCCATCAACAGAAATACAAGCCATAGGCACAGGTGTCAAAAATCTAAATTTCCCAATCCCAGAAAAAAAAAATTTCTTTCCCTTTTCCCTTAACTAATTATACCATGAAGCTTCCCAATCAATAGTCTGTTGAAAAACAGTCATTGCCCAAACCCCCCCTCCCCAAACCAGGAAGAAGGCATGGGGGTCTCTTGATTTCTAAAATAAGTTTGTTGAGACATGGGTTTGAGTTTCGAAGTTCCAAAAAGGAAGACTTCCCTTCTCCCTCCCCCTTCCCTCTGCAGAGGGTGGGAATGGCAGAGAAGGAGAGGGCATTTGAAATTACTGGAGTTGTTGACAGTACAATTTGGAGTTGTTACATTTTGTAAACAGCAATCAACACCATTACGGAGGGTGTCAAGGTTGGAGTCAGAGTCTGCATCAGAGTCCACGTAAGCCATGAAAGGTCTCTGCAGCCAGTCGCAGGTCCAAGGACCCAGGTCGTGCCCAGTGTGCACAGTGCCTTCAGGCGGGCAGCTGGGGCCAAAAAGAACAGCACGCAGGTTCTCTACATCCTGTTCCAGGCTCCACCGCAGACTGCTGCTTGAAAAAGAAATTCCATCTCCTGGGGCATTGCCTCACAGACTCTACTTCCCCCTCACTCCTCAATGTTAAATATTTAATTATTTTCTCACTTTCACTGGTTCCTCTTTGTTTAAAATCAGCTCCCTTAAGTAACAAATCAACCTGTTACTTTCTCCAGAGGCCTCTGCTCTGGGATGTTGCCTGGTTCTCTTGCTTGTATCTGCTATGTCCTTATTCTGGACTTTACTCAGATAACTCCTCCTTTATGGTCCCTTTACATGTTCCATATGTTTAGTCTCTTTTTGGGCACCATATGTAGAGCCCTTTCCCGGACTCTTATTGTTGAGTCCCACTTCTGGACTCCCTCAATCTTTCCCAGGTGAGCACTGGAGGGATGGGAGACAAGGAAGACAAGGAAGACAAGTACTCCATCAAGATCTCCAAGTGCTCCCAGTGCTCCCATACACAACAGCTCTCCCCTCTCTACCTCATCTTCTACAGAAATGCTAAAGTAATTTTCCTTAGATGCAGATTTGACTGAATGATTTCGCTAATCAATAAATTTCTGGGCCTCTAGAACAAAATATGAACTCATCTATTAGACTTTTAAGCTGTCTACAACCTTGAGCTAGGTTATAAATGACTGCCCTTTCCACCTTTTGTGATACACAAACTACCCTTCTTTCTGTTTCTTACATTTTCTTAGTGTGTGGTTTTATACTGATTGTTTCTTATTCACGGAATATATTCCTTCTCCTTTTCTGCCTTATATAATACTTCTCTTCCTTCAAGATGAAGCTCAATAACCACCTTCTATCTTCTAGAAACTTCTAAATGAAACTTTTTCTGTCAGTATCCCTCCTGTTAAATTATGTTGTGAGTAGATTTTACTTATTCAGTTTATATTTATCCATTTGCTTATTTTCTTCCCCCCAAAAATGTAAGCTCTTTGAGAGCAGGGATCCTTTCATTCTCCATATTTGACTCTGGGGGTGGGCATGGTGACTTGGGAATTGGTGCTTAACAAATACTTATTGATTGATATGGTTCTAAGAAACAGTCAAGGTCAAAGCTGTAACTTGAATATTGAATAGGACCTGAATGGATGTAGGGATAGAAGAGAGAATTTTAAATAATAAAAATGATGCTAAATTAGTGAATGATCTATTCAATTAGTGTGAAGAAATATGCACCTTTCTAGGCTAATTGCATTTGCACTTTCTGCATCTTTAAAAATGTGACATTTACTTTTAATTCAGTGCTTTTATATTGTAGTTGTGATAGGTAGAGGTTTTAGGATATTTGATGTATGGACTGATGAGAAAAGATATAGTGTGATGGAATTTAATGGTGACAAAAGAGTTGAGAAGGTCCAAAATAATTAATCTCTTTTCTTCCCATCCCACTTAAGATTTAACATTTGTGGTGAATTAATTAAGGTCATATCAAGTAAAGCACTTTGTAAAATGCAAAGTATTTATAAAGGATTATTATTTGTATTAGTTGATAATATTCATCAATTTGGAGATATAAACTGGTAAGAGCATATAATCAATTTTTCTTATCATATTCTTTGTCAAATGCACAAGGATCAGAGCAACCAGTATGTGTGATCAGATAAGCAAAATATTGTAAACGATGACTAAATAGAGAAACTACAGGTTTATTCAGAGTCATTATTGTACACTAGATTATCCAAAACCTTTAATTATTCAGAATGTTTTATTTATTATAATGGAATAATATATAGAATGAAATTTAACAGTAAATCTTAGATAATTAGGAATCATTTAGACTTTGATTATTAATGAGATGATGCCCACAGTTTTGAAACAATTCATCCCAAGTTCATCATTGTCTTCCTGGAAGTTTTCCTTTTGTCTTTTTATTAGCATCTCTATTTTTTGCATATCTACAATGTGCAGATTTGGTACTAGGGGATAAACAAAGATTTCTAAAGTGAAGTGAGCAATTAAGAAATTAATATCAGAAAAAATAATCTGCTTCACCATAATGGGTTAGAAGAGATTCTTTTCCTCATATGAGTTAAACTAATGAATATAACATATAATGTTCAATTTTATTATAGACAAGCACATAGTAAAATTTTCATGTTGTTTTCCAAACTGTTTTACTTGTTTTCTTCAGTTTTCTTATGTGCATTCAAAAAATGTTATAGGGGGTCCCTATTTTTTTCCTTATCATTATTGCCATCACTCCCTCCCTTGACCTGCCCCCAATTAAAGATGGTGAGGGAATAGCGAAAACAATGAAATAAATTTATAGCAAGTAGTCATAGTTAATGAATTTAAACAGTGACCATGTCCAAAATATATCTCTTTCTGTACCTGTGTATATCACCTCTTTTTCAGGAAATGGGTAACATACTTCATGGATCCTCTATATGTATTATATTGATAAGAATTGTTAAATCTTTCAAAGTTGTTTTCTTGGCAGTTGCTGTCCTTGTATATATAAATTGTTCTCCTGTGTATAAATTGGTCATTTCACTCTGTGTCAGTCCTTAATAGCTTAGATTCTCTGAAATCATTCCATCATTTCTATGTTGCAATAATATTCCTCTTAAACTCATATACTACAAGTTATTCATCACTTCTTCAGCTAAGGCAATTTTAGGAAGCCACTTAAATTCTAACTTTTTTCTTTCTCCCTATTTTTATTTCCTTTCAAGATCAAGAAGTTTGTTTTTCCCATAACTATTTTCCCACCAAATATTTTTTCCTCACTTAACTGCCCTCCTCCAATTCCTGCTATCATGTTCTTCTCTGAATCTTCTCAAACCTAATTCCTTCAAATGATCTTCATATGGTAAAAGCTTGAGATCTTAATCATCCTGATTTCTTTCTCTGGATGCTCTCCAACATATCATTTTTCTTAAACTTTGTTGCTCAGGACTTAATATAATAACATGGCACAAATAGAATACAGAGAAACACTAACTCATGTCTTCAAGAAGCTATGCCTTTGGTAATATGGTCCCAACTCTCATAAACTTTTTGACTGACTCATATTGAATTTGCAATTCATTAAAACACCTAAATCTTTCCCTACAAACTTTTTCTAGCCATGCCTCTCCTATTTTGTACTTGTGAATTTGATTTTTTTGTATCTAAGGGTAAGACTACATTTATCTCATTAAATTTCATCTGATAAGATTCAGCTCAATGTTCTTGACTGACAAGATAGTTTGAATCTTGACAGTCATAAGTCAGATTGTCACTTAAGACATAATATGTACCAGACATTGTACTAAATCGGAGGTACAAAGATAGATAAATAACTGTCCTTAAGGAGCTTATTTAGTTTAGTGTCAGCAGATAAATCTGATGAATACATATCATCAGTGCTTTTAAACAAGTAATAAATTAAGAAAAATAAATAGCAAAAGTCCAAGCACAAACCCATGAGGTATTCCAGTGGAGACCTCCTGCACATTGACACTGAACCATTAGTAACCATTTTTGAATCAAGCCTGGAAATTAGTTCTGAACTCATATAATGTATTATAATCTATTCCACACTTCTCAATTTAATTATGCTTACTTTTTGCTTCTAGCCTTGCCTTTTTTTTTGTTTCAGCTGAAACACAATAAATTCTGCTCCAAGCCCTTGTTTTAACTATTTGACTCTCTTTTCAAGTATATTTTTCCTAAACAGCATATGCTTGGATTCTGGTTTCTAATCCATTCTACTTTCAACTTCCATTTTATAGGTGGGTTCATTCCATTCACATTCACAGTTATTTTTGCTAAATGTGTATTTTGCTCCATTCTACTTTCTTCATTTATCCTTTCCCTCTCTTAATTCTGATCTCCCTCAAAAGTCATTCTTCTCTAAGTGCATCTTCTTTCTCATCTCTTCATTTTTTTTGACATCGTCCCAACATAATTGACTTACATTCAAGGTACTCTATATAGGTAGACTATTTCTAACTTTTCTAACAATAAAAAATTCTAAGGGAGTTACACATATAATCTTCACATTTAGGAATGTAAATAGCTTAAATTTGTTTAGTACCTTGTGATTTCTCTTTCATGTTTCCATTTTTTATGTTTCTCTTGGGTTATGGGTCTGAATGTCAAATTTCCTATTCTACTCTAGTCTTTTCATCAGGAATGCTTAAAAGTTCACTATTTCATTAAATATCCATTTCTTTCTCCTCTTTGCCCTGAAGGATTATACTCAGTTTTGTTGGGTAAATTATTCTTGATTGTAATCTCACCTTCTTTGCCTTCTAGAAATTCATATTCCAAACTTTTCACTTCTTTGACCTAGAGGCTAATAAAACTTAATGTAATCTTGATTGTGACTCTACATTATTTAAGTTGTTTCTTTCTGGCTGCTTGCGATATTTTTTCCTTGACCTGAGAGCTTTGGAATTTTACTATTATACATATATATGTGTATATATATATATATATACATATATATATATACACATATATATAAATATATATATACATATACATATACACATACACATACACATACATATACATGCTATATTTTAAAACATAAATTGGGATTTCTTTTAGGAGCTAATTAATGAATTCTTTTAATTTCTACTTTATATTCTGTAACTAGGCTATTACGGCAGTTTTCTTTAATAATTTTTTTGAAAAATAATGTTTAAGATCTTTTTCTGATAATGACTTACGGGCAGTCCAATAATTTTGAAATTATCTCTCTTCAATTTCCAGGTCAGTTGTTCTTCTGATGAGATATTTGACAGGTTCTTCTGTTTTTTTTTTCATTCTTTGTCTTTTTTATTGTTTCTTGATGTCTCATGGAGTCATTAGATTCTAGAATCCCAATTCTGACTTTTAAGAAATCATTTTCTTCAGTGAGATTTCCATTAGTCATGTGACTTGTGAAAGAAGAATCATAATAATCAGAAAAAACCTCAAGAAAGAAAAAGCAAATTTTAAAAAGTGAAAATAGTATGGTTTGGTCTGCATTCAGACTCCATAGTTCTCTTTGGTTATGGATGGCAATTTCCATCAGAGGTCTTTTGAAATTGTTTTTGATCACTGTGTTGTTTAGAAGAGTTAACTCTTTCATAGTTGACCATCACATGATGTTGCTGTTAATATATACAATGTTCTCCTGGTCCTACTCACTTCACTCAACATTAGTTGATATTTCTTTCTGAAATTTACCTGCCCATGAGTTCTTATAGTGTAAGAATATTCCCTTTTATATCATTTTAACCAATCTGATAGATGTGAGGTGGTACTTTAGAGCTGTTTTAATTTTCATTTCTTTAATCAATTTCTCTAGTAATTTAGAACTTTTTTTATGATTATAGTCTTCATTAATAAACACCCTACTCCCTCCCACCTGTAAGTCCCTGGTTTATTTGACATTTATCAACTGAGGAAAGACTTGTATTCTTATAAATTTGACACAATATCCTTTATATTTCATTTTATTTTATCTTTACAAGGCAATAGGGCTAAGTGATACTTTTTTATTCTAGAAATGAGGCCTTGATCAGAAAACGAGCCATAAAATTTATTTCCCCAGCTTTCTTCTAATTTCCTTCTAATCTTGCTTGCCTTGGTTTTGTTTGTGCAAACACTTTTTAGGTTAATATAATCAAAATTATACATTTTGCATTTCATAATGTTCTCTATTTTTTCATTAATCATAAATTCTTCCTCTCTCCATAGATCTGACAGATAAACTATTCCTCACCCTCCTAACTGGTTTCTGGTATCACCCTTTATGTCTAATTCAAGTACCCATTTTGACCTTAACTTGGTATAGGGTGCCAAATCTGTTTTTTGTTAAATTTCTTTTCTTCAACGAATTTTTGTGCCTCTCTTACTTCCATTTTTTTTAGGTTTTTGCAAGGCAATGGGGTTAAGTGGCTTGCCCAAGGCCACACAGCTAGGTAATTATTAAGTGTCTGAGGCTGGATTTGAACTCAGGTACTCCTGACTCCAGGGCCAGTGCTCTATCCATTGTGCCACCTAGCCACCCCTCTTACATTTTTTTTAAAAAGTGATATGTTCTTCAATATTTTTGTGCCTCTTTTATCCAGCTGTTAATCCTCTTTTTTTTATAATTTTCTTGTATCACTCTCATGTCTTTTCCCTCTCTTCTCTATCTATAACTCTTCCACATTGTCTTTTTTTTTTTTTTGGCAAGGCAATAGAGGTAAGTGATTTGCTTAAGGTCACAAAGCTAGGTAATTATTAAATTTCTGAGGTTGAATTTGAACTCAGGGCCCCCCTAACTCTGGGACTGATGTTTCATCCACTGCACCACTTAGCTGCCCCTCTTCCACATATTCTTGTTGGGGCTTGTGCCCAGAAGTATTACAGAGGTATCACTTAGCCCTATTGCCTTGTACATATGTTTTTATGTAGTTGTCTTCTTCTGAGTTTATGAGTTTTGGTATTTTCTGCCAATATAATAATTTAATTGTAAAATTATTTTATTGTTGTTTACTCATATTTCTAGCCCATGTCTTGATTTTGAGCTTTTATACTAAAGTTGGATTTTGTTCACCTTGGGTTGGGGAGGCACTGTCCCAAACTTCAGACTTTTTCATACTGATGTTTAGGAACTACTTCTGGGTGCCTGCTTTTTTTTTTTGTTTTTTTTTTTTTTTGCTTTACAAGGCAGTGTGATCTGAGAAAAGGGGTCTCAGTCTGTGTTCTGGTCCTTTTCCAGGAAGGACCCCTGTTCCCCTGCAGGGAAATGATAGCATTCCCCTTAGGCCTGAAATTGTGATCTGTTTATCAGATCCTCTGATGCCCTGCAGCTATTTTTCTGTCTGAGCCCAGTTCAACCAAAACCTGAAGGAAGTCTTTGGAGGAAAAACTGCATGTAATTTTCTATTTAATTGGGCACATTTTGTATCAGATTTTCTTTATAAATTAACACTCTATTCCCTCCCACCTGTAAGTCCCTGGTTTGTTTTGTTTTGTTTTTGTTGTTCTTTATTTTTTTGGGGGGAGGGGATTATGAAGGAGAGTTGTTTGTCTTTGAAAGTCTTGGGAATGAGTAAATTTAGCCTTCTTAGTATCCCGGGAAGGAGACCAAAATATGACAACAGTATATCTTGCCTTTCTGTCTAACTGGCAGCAGTTATAGTAGTTGGACTGAGAAGGGATAATGTTTATGTGTGTGTGTGTGTGTGTGTGTATATATATATATGCATTTAATGAGAAAAGGATATTTAATTACTTAAAGATAAAGTCCAGTTTTTCTAGCAAATAGTAAAGTATGTGTTCCATAGTAAACACTAATAATTGCTTTTTGATCATTGATTAACTGGTTGAAATTGCTTTTTTTATTCATTGCTATACTGATTAAAAAACAGGTGCAAATATCAGTATTTTTTCCAGGAAGAGATGCTCTACTCTACTATTTATAACACTAACAAATCACTTTCTTTTTATTTATTAGACTTGGCTATTGCTTGTTTGATAAAGTAAGGATAAATCAGAGAGCAAAATGTTTGACCTTCCAATAAGTCACTAGATTCAGTTATAGTGTAATCTAAAAATCATTAATGTAATATTCTCCATCCTTAAGTAACAATTCTTTATTTTGTCCTTTCTTTGTGAATATTTACAATCTTCAATCCACTAAGAACAATTTCATGAAGTTCCATAATGTGGAATTAATTCCTGAAAATTTTTTAAAATTTAGAATCAAATAATCAGTGTTGCAAGAGTAGCAAACATATTGAATATGTTCTGCATTAGATTAGTACCTACTACTCTAGATTTTTATAGACTTGAAATTTTATTCTAATTTTTTTCTTTCCTGGAAGAAACAACTGAAGATTATTTCCCGAAATATAATTGCTTGATTATGCAATCTCATTAAAAACTCATATTTTATTTGGAAAAAGTGTTGATTTCTTTTTTGGTTCAGTGAGCTCATTATTCATTGTTAAATTTCCCAGCTGATTATGCTGCATATTCAACTAAATATGATCAAAATGGATGTTATGACTTCTCTAGTCTTTATAACCTCAGTGTGCTTTACAAACTAATCCTACTGAAGCTTCAGAGACAAACACTTGACATTTTAAACCAAATTGCATTAAAAACTAAAGAGTAATTACAAGGGTTCCATTAATTTCTGGAGCTTCTCTAGGACCATTTGGGTAATAGTGCACATTATTTTGAAAAATTGGTCTTCATACTTACAGTGAAACATCTAATAATAAATGATATCACGATCACTCATGGACTCCACTTTGTGCAGTTTCTTGAGTATTGTGCTGACATGTTGGTATGTGTATCTAACAGTCAATAAGAATTTATAAAGTTATGGCGAGTCACACTGCTATGTTTTGGAGATACAAAGACAAAAATGAAATAATATGTACATACATATATACAAACATATATAGGTATATTTATATATGCACATATACACATAAATTATAAATATAAGGTAACTTTACAGGCCTGCAGAATGTGGTTCTTTAAAAAAGTCTTTTTTTTTTTTTTAGGTTTATGCAAGGCAAATGGGGTTAAGTGGCTTGCCCAAGGCCACACAGCTAGGTAACTATTAAGTGTTTGAGGTCAGATTTGAAATCAGGCCCTCTTGACTCCAGGGCTGGTGCTCTATCTACTGCACTACCTAGCCACCCCCTTTAAAAAAATCTTGATGAAAAACAACGAATGTAGGTGAAGAGGAAGTGAAGAGGAATTGCATTTAAGGCTTGAGGGGCAGAGAATGCAAAGTTATGAAGATAGGAATGTCCATGTAGAAAGAACAGGAAGTAGACTAGTATGACTAGGTTATAAAATATATATTGAAGGAAGGATTGTGTAAAAAGTCTGTGAAGAGTTTTAAGTGTTTAACAGAAAATTATATTTAATTACTGGGGAATCATTTTTTTGAGGTATGAGGGAAGGGAGGAGACATAGTCAGATCTATTTTTATAAATATCACTTTGGTGTTTGTATGAGAGATGATTTGGAGTGGGGAGAACCTTGAAGCAAGAAGACCAGTTCACAGGTTATTATAATGGTCCAGCCAAGAAGTAATGAATATACCATTAGCTTCATTTCTCAAGGAAAGTCATTTGTGTTAGTTTCTTATTACATCTACTGACAAAACTTTTTTGAATTTTAGGAATGCAAGATTGTTTGCAATTGATGGCTGATGGTACCAGTCCCACAATACAAAGAGGTAATGCAATAAATCATATTTTCCCTCCATTTAGATATTCAGATGATAGATACGTTTGTCTAATGCTATCATAATGAATTATAAGTGAAAACATCTGCCTCAAAACTAACATCTCTGTTAAAAATGATTTTAAAATTACTGCTATAGTAGATCCCTTCTGTCAACTCTTTTCTTTCTTAGGCTAAATTTAGTGCCTAATTTCTTCATTCAATTCCAATATGAAATAATTTAAAAATTCTTCATGATCCTGTGGATTCTTCTCTGACATTTACCAACTTACCAGTGTTCTTCCTAAAATGAGTTTCAGAGACCTGAACCTAATCCTTCAGATGTAGTTTGAGTCCAAAACAGTAGAACTTTTCTTCTGTTTTGTCTTTTTTTTATCTTCCATATTACACAAGGAAGTCTAAATTAAAAAAAAAAACTGTGATTGTTGTCCTATTGAATTTCTAATTTCTTATGACATGTAAAATAGTTATTTAAATATTCTTCATGAGGTGATTATGAGAAATGTACTAAATGAACCTTAAAGTAATGCAAAGATGAAATGATATTATAACTATATGTCAAGAACCATAACTAGGCCTTTTTTGGGAAGTAGGACAAGCTTAGGGAGCAGAGATAACCAAACATTTTTCCTTCCTATTGTAAGAATCTCATCGGTCTTCTGGCCTATTATTTACATAGTACTAATTGAGAGTTACTAAAACTCTCATTCCATCTGGAAATGGAAGGAATATTAAAGGCAATAAACTATCCCTTTCATTTTACAGAAGAGGAAACTGAAGTTCAGAAAAAGAAGCCCTGGTTTCTTTGATCTATTAAAAAAAGAATATTCCTTAGTCCTCCAATTGTTTCTTCCCTAATTGGAAATATCAGAATGGATCTTTGATTTCATATGCTATTCCCCAAGTAGTACAGACTTTACGATTTTTTTTAAAAAAAAGTATGTTACTAAACAACAAGATGGGAAGGATATTCAATAAAGGTATTGTGTTGGCCCAGTTAGACCTAGATCCCTTCGTCTCTTTATTGAAATGTTCTCAAAAGGTTACAGGAAGTCTATCAATCAATTTCTGAGATCATTTGTTTTTTCCAATGGGGTATTTTCCATTTTTCTTACTTTTTTTCGTTCTTTTGATTTTTTAAATTGTTTCTTGATGTCTTATGGAGTCATTAGTTTCCAATTACTCAATTGATTTTTAAGGAATTATTTTTTTTCCAGTGAGTTTTTGTTCCTCTTTTTCCCTTTGACCAATTTTGTTTCAAGAGTTTTTCCTTGATTTTTTTGTACTTCTTTTATTAAGTTGCTAATTCTCTTTTCACAATTTTCTTGCATCGCTCTCATTTCTTTTCCCAATTTTTCCTCTCCCATATTTATCTCTTCCTTAAATTCTTTCAGGAATTCTTACTGAACCTTTGTCCTAAACATTTCTTTTCTTTTTTTTTTTTACTTTGAAATTTTGGTTGTGTTGTGTTTTCACATTTTTGTCTTCTGTGTTTGTATCTTGGTCTTCCCTGCCTCCATAGTGAGTTTTTAGTATCACATTCTTTTTCTGTTTGCTTGTTTACTTATTTTCCCAGTATATTTCTTGAAGTTAGAGTTTTTGTTAAAATTGGGCTCTGCCCACTTCAGGTGGGGTAGGCTCTGTCCCAAACTTGAGGCTTTTTTTCCCCTTGCTATTTTTAGAGCTTGTTCTGGGGAGCTACAATTTTTCACTACTTCCAAAGTGGTGTAATCCAAGAAAAGATGTGATGATCATTGCTCTACTGGTCTGTACTCTCATCTTTATTCAGGAAGAGCCCTGTTCCTCTTCAGCCACAATTCCTAGCACTCCTCTTATCCTTGGGACTGTGACCAAGTCCCCTCCTCTCTTGACTGACCACAAGGACTTCTCATTGTCCCAGATTTGTGATTGATAACTGTACATGGGTTGTAGCATTGTCAAAGAGCCCCAGGCTCTTGTTTTTCATTAATTGTCAAACCCCCTTTCTATTTCTGGGTTGAGAGTTCCTGAAGCTACTGCTAGGACTGTTTACAGCTGCTTCCAAGGACACTTGTGTTCCTGAAATTGCCTCTATTTTAGACCTCTATTTGGTGTTTTGGGTAGCTTCTGTCTATGTTGTCTTCACCTGAAAAGATGTTTCATCCTGACTTTTTGTTGGCTCTACTACTCCAGAATTTGATTTAAAGTATTATATAAAAGTTGTTTGGAAGGGAATTTGGGGATAGTTTCACTGGGTAGCTGTCTCTATTCTGCCATTTTGACTCTGTTCCCTCAGTTCTCCAATCTTAATAGGTGTTTCTCCTATCACTGACATTCGGGGTGGAGACATCTTAAAAGCAGATTTTGATGTATATCTGAAGTTCAAGAGAAAGGTCAGTGCTGAAGATATAAATTTTGGAGTTATTTATATGACAGTTGAACTGAGAGGAATTATATCAACCAAGGGGAGAGTTTAGAAAGATAGGAATAGTCCTGAAAATAGGACTTCAGGAATAGTAATCTTAGGGGTTTGGGAAGAAGAATAAAAAATATCTAAACAAGAAAAATTTAGGGGATATGGGGAATATTAAGGGAATGCAGTACTTTTGAAGACAAAGGAAAATATATTCAAAAGAGGGGACAACAGTTTTATATACTCTTAGCAGTTTAGGTAGAGTGTTTGAGATGGTGTTCAAATTGCAATTGGGTGGTGAGAGGATACAGACATCAGATGGGTCTGCTTTTTCATCTAATTTAGACATGAGAGATAGAATGTAGGATGATAGTTTAATGTGGTAGAAGAATAAAAAAAAATTTTATTGTCAGGGAAACCTGAATGGGTCTGTGAACAGATGGAAAGGAATCAACTTTAAATTGATGAAAATTTGATGAAAAAACATCAATGAAAGGAGATGATTAATGAAATAAAGTCCCCAAAGGAATCCAGAGGGGATCATGTTAATAAGTAGAGAAATTAATATTGACAAGAAATAATAACACTCTCTTCTCTTACAGAGGAGGAAGATAGAGAGAATGGGGTGATTATATTGTGTTTTTAGGCATAGAGGAAGTCAAAAGGATGAACTTCAAAGGTCTGGACCTTAGTGAAGTAGTAAAGTAGGTAATATTCTGTAAATGTAAATCCTGGAGCTGAACCTGAGGGCTTAAAGAAGGAAATGGTTTGTGGTAATCTTCGTGGAATGTAATGAAAGGTGAATAAGACTGCTGACCAACAAAAACGGGCAATTGAAGTTATATCTATTTGTCATGGGTGAAATCAGAGTGATCATATGATTTTATCCAGTAATTCTTAGTAGACTGGGAAATGGAAAAAGAGGAGGTGATTGGATAGATACCCAGCATCCAAGAATGGTTGGAACCTCCTGTATACTGGTGGGGACTGGTCAAAAAAAGAATAAGTCTCTTGACCACCAGTCTTTTAGCTTTAACCCCACCTACTACTCAAATCATCTGGTTAATCTTCAACTATAGGTAATTTTCTGCTGTGTAGTTCCTCTAAACTCATTCCCAGGCTGCCTTAAGAATGCTATAAAAAAATGAATCATTGAAATCTCTTTTGAGTCTTACTTGAAACTATCATATTGGAAAGATCCCAGCAATTATGAAAGATCTTTCTCCACACCCTGAGTATTTTGGCACCTATCATCATCCTCTTGGTTCCATTTAACCCATAAAAAGTACAGAAAATCAGTTACTGTAATTATACAGCAATATCTTAGAGAAAATTTTAAATGATAAAATAGAAAGAAAAATCCATAAAGATTAAAAATTAGCAAAGCAGAATCATCTATCTATTGACTGGGAGCATAAGGAAAGCTATGAATGGAAGAGTAGAAATCATCTTGTGCCTCCAATATTATGGCAATTTGCAACAAACTCTGGCTTCTGCTTAGGCAAAAGCAGCCTGGTTGCCCTGGCAGTGGCATCAGTTCTAATTCATTCAGGTAGCCAGTTTCCTTCTCATTAATGATTTCACTACAGTCATTACTGCACATGCACGCACGCACACACACACACACACACACAAAACACACTTCCTCAGGTGTCTTCTGCCTTAATCCCTTTGGATGAAACTGACAGAGAGATAAAGAAAGATAGAAATAGAGACACAAAAATAGATAGAGATTCAGATACAGAGAGACAAACATAGAAAGAATGAGACTGACTTTGGCCATGCCTTTCAGTCCCTCAGTTCTGATGCATAAGCTTTTGAAAGAGAATAGCAGAAATTCAGAGAAATAAGGGATTTCAGGAAACAAGACTAAAAAATAATTCCCTTACATAAACCTAAATTCTTGTCCTTTGTCACTTTGTCATAAAGAAAACTTAAAAAAATCATTCTCCCCTTTGAACTCCAACATCCTATTGTTTATATTCTGTATTCTGAAAAAAAATATTGCAATGTACCAAACCAAAAATCCAAGCTTCCTGATGGATAAATCTTAAGTCATATTGTATACCATCTGAATGTGAAGAGACCTGGCACAGTGGATAGAATTCTAGACACAGAGTTAAAAATATCCTAACTCTGATATTATTTGATCATGGGCAACTTTTTTTTTTTTAGTTTTTTGCAAGACAATGGGGTTAAGTGGCTTGCCCAAGGCCACACAGCTAGGTAATTATTAAGTGTCTGAGACCGGATTTGAACTCAGGTACTCCTGACTCCAGGGCCGGTGCTCTACTACGCCACCTAGCTGCCCCATGGGCAGCTTTCTTAACCTTTTTGAACACAAGAATCTCCTGAAAAAATTAGAATAATATCTGTAGAACCTAAGTCATAGGGACACTTCAAATGAGATAATATATGTAAAGCACTTTGCAAATATTAGAGTACTATATAAATGTAATTTACTAATATCTGTGAGGGGAAAAAGTATGTTGTAACAGAATAAAACTAAGTTGAATTTCTTTTACTCCAAAGAAAAGGTCTTACTGATTTGAATTATGAAATTTTTAAATGATTAAAAATATTTGCTAACTTTACTCAAAGATATAAAGATATAAAATTTGATTTCCCTTTCAAAACTTTAATTCACTTAAATGTGATATGAATAACTAAAAGATAAAATTAAAGAAGCACTTGCTCTTTGCTCTGTTTTTTTTTTTTTTCTGCTAACAGATGTATGCAACATTTAACTGGAAGCAAAACTGAATTTCTCAGAACTAAATAAAACCACAAAAATATATTCAGGTCAAATTCTAGTTTTAAACAACTTGGAAACTTCTTGAAGCTGTTGAAAAAAGTCACCATATTTGCCAAGATAATCTCTGGCAGTTCAGTTCACATGGGAGACACAAGAAGGAAGGATTTGCAGAACTTGGTAAACAAATATGCTATCTTTCATGTTTTAAGATGATAGGTTGACCTCTGTCAATGAAGGTTTTTTTAAAAGTTGTTTCTCCAGTAAATAGTGACTCACTTTGATGACACCTGGCACCCTCTCCCCTTGGTCACTGACAACATTGCATCAATAAGATCATTGCCTGAAATTAAGGGTGCCCCTCTTTCTGTTCAGCAGAACAGAGTGGAGGCTAATTGTTTCACAAGCGGATTCTTGACTTTGCATTGTGATATATGCCTTTTTAGTAAATAACTGGAGTGATCCAAGTATTCCAGAGTTGGAACATTATCTGGGAAATAATTATGATAGAGGTAATATAATTTACAGAGTGTCTATCTTACTGTAAGTATTCTGCTGAGGGTCTTTTTTGTTTCTTTTTCTTTTTGTAAGGCAATGGGGTTAAATGACTTGCCCAAAGTCACAAAGCTAAGTAAATATTGTCTTAAGATCAAATTTGAATTCGGGTCCTCCTGACTCTAGGTCTGGTGCTCTATCCACTGTGCCACCTAGTGGTCACAAAGTGCCTATCTCACCATGATTTAATGGACTGAGAATCTAGTTCCCTATGAGGCAATTTCTATTTTTGTGGAAAGAACCCTAGTTTTGGAGTCCAAAGTCCTGGGTTTGAATTCTGACTGAAGCTTATTAGTTATGTAACTTTGACCAATTCACTTAATCTCCCTTTTCTTTAGTTTCCTTATATATTATTAGGTATAAAAATGCTTACAGTACTTACTTCAAAGCATTGTAAAGTAATACAGTAAAATACTTTATAATTCTAAGTTGTTATTTTTGCATTTTACATTGTTAATACTGACTTGTTTATTCATTTATTCAAAGCAATCATTTGTTAAGTACTTTTTGACTTAAAAAAACTGAACTAGGCACAAGGGGAGATATAAAGTGAGACTGTGAGCATGGAATAATGAAGAAAATGCTAGAGTTAATTTGAATAATGTTTCAGGGACTTGCTAACCATATCATCATGGACAAATCATTTAATTTTTCAGATCCTCAGTTTCCTTAACTGTAAAATGGGAGCAATTTCAGTGTCCACCTCAAAAGGATGGAACGAGCTATGTTTATCACAAATCTTAAAGTTCTAAATAATGTTGTCATTATTACTTTGTAATATTGCCTCCCCCTCCATGGACCTTACAGCTTAGTAAGAGTATAAGACATAAAACAAATTAGTATATGACAACACGAGTACAAGAAATGCAGAATAAATTGCTAGCTAGGTGTGATATAAAAGAAAAAAAGATCATTCGTGGTGGTGGTGGGTCAGGCAAGCCTTCATATACAAAGTGGTTTTTGAATTGAACTGTTGAATTTCAAAGGCTAGGTACAAGTTCAGCAGGTGGGGGTGGGAATGACTATATTCTAGGCAAAGGGAATGGAGGAAGAAAAAACAAATAAGTATATTAATCATAGGGGTGAAATGGTTGAGGTAAGAAAATCAGTTGGGAGAATTTTGAAATAGAATAATTCAACTGGCTGATAATGAGGACTTATATTAGAGTAGATGGATTAAGAAGAAAAAGGAGAGGATAACTGAGAGAGATGTTATGGTGGTGGAATAAATAGGACTGGGTAACAACTAGGAAATGAGATAAGGAAGAGGTATGAGTCAGATAACTAAGGGTTTTGAATCTTGGAGACTGGGAGAGTGATGGTGCCACTGACAAAAGAACAGGTTATTGTTTTTTTACAGGTGGTTGAGAGGAAGAAACCTTGGTTAGTTGTGAGGGTCTAGCCTCTGAGGGGTCCTTGGAACCTGACAGGAGGTATATAGAGTTGGCGAAATGAGTTGAGTCAACAAAGGGGTAAAGGCAGGAGCAGGTTGACTGACTGTCAGCTGCTTAGATTTATTTTTATAGTCTCAGAATCATATCAAACAAGCAAACTAAAATCATTTCCTTGGTTACAAAAGTGTACTATTTTCATCATTAATCATATAGTTCATATGGTTACGAGTCCGATCATGTAGTGGTTACAAGTGTGATTATCAATCATGTAGTTAATTTTCTTGTCCCTGCTCAGACTGTGATGACCTCAACCTGCCTGTTGTCTAGTTTGTTGCTGCATAGTAAAGTTATTAATTAAGCAGAACTTTCCTGATAATAATCTATGATATAATTGTTTAATGGAATGCTTTTATGTTTTTGTGCCGCATATGTAATGTTTTCCAATATGCTTCCTTGACAACCTATAGTGAGGGCAGTTATGTTTGTCTACCCATCCGTTGACTCCTTCAGTAACCAATTTTCCTTTCAGTCCTTGTTAGTAGATGCTACGGTTTCTATGACTTTTTATTCTTTCCCAATAAACTAAGGTTGTTAGAGTTCACATATTGGTCACCTATACTAACTACTCTCGCCATCTTTATCATATATTCCTGTGTATGATAAGTGGGGAAAAACTGTTAATTTCCCTGGAATTCTATCTGACCCATCTGATGTCTCCCTGGAACTCCCAGTGCTGTATTTTCCAAAGATTTCATAATGTTGAAGCCTTTTTGTATGTCTCAGAAAGAGGCAATCCTGTTAAATTTGGACAGAGTTCACAATCTGTTTTATTCAAGGAATTTTTCTGAAATCCTTCCTTTATAGTCATTCCACTATTAGAATGAGTAAAATTTTCAATCAATTAATAGACCTATAAATATGGGTATACGTGGAATCCCTATCCATATTGAAGAAGGAAATGTTGTTCCATCAGGTGGTGTGACCGCCTTGAGTCTTCTTGCCGCGACTGTGTTAAACAGCTTAGAGACCCTGGTTCCCAACAGTTAGTAATTTTGAATGTGACTTCATTGTAGTTTGCTCAGGTATGTATTTTCTCTAGGTCACTGGAAATGTGAATCTAGACATTGTATTTCCTATCAGTCAATGTTTACATGTGTGAATATCTGATCAACCAAATTCCAAGTTGGAGGAATGCAGTCTTTATGAAGGAAGCATAATCGAAAGATCAGGTTATGAGAATATCAGAAATTTTTCTTTAAAACTCTGAAATTCAAGGTGGTTATTTAAGGCATGAGAAAGAATGAGATTTCCAAAGGAATGAGTACACTCTAAGATGAGACAAGGAATAAGGATATTTCCTTAAAAAATACCCAGTATAAGAGATCATTAACACCCAGAATAAGAGGTCAGAGGAGTTTAGTGGTTAGAGATTTTAGAATCAGGCAAACAGGTCTCTGAAGCAAGGGAAGTAGAGATTACCTACTGAGAGGAAGTGGTTGATAGTGTCATATACTGAAAAAGGGACAGGAAAGAGAGGGGTTGAAAGAAAACAGTAACATTCAATGATTGGCAGTGATATTTTGACAAGGAGTTACAATACACTGTCGAGGAAGGGAAGGTCAGTTTATAGGGAAATGAAGAAAGTGGGTGGTGAGGAAATAGAATAATTGAATATAATCTTCCTCAGAAGGTTAGTAGTGAAGAAAAAGAAAAAGATGAAAGTGACTGGATGGCAGAAATCTCAAAGTAAGGTTTTTATTTTTCTTCAAATTTTAAGGAAGCTTCAGTGTCTTGAGAGAAATATGAGGAAGGATCCAGTGGCAAAGATAATAGACTCTAGCACTGGAAGAGATCAAAACATCTTCTGAGTCTCTTCTGAGAATCAGAAGTTAAATGCCTTGCCCAAAGTCACACAGGTAACAAAGTCAAAGTTGAAATCAGGTCTTCTTGACTATAAATCTGGTATGTATTTTTCCCCCTGGTCTTCCATTCTAAAGGGAAAGATTGAAGATGTATGAGAAAGTGTTAATGATTGCTGGAGCATGGTCCTAAATACAATGGAAAAAAAAGATTGAAGAGAGTTAAAAGTATCAGGAAACTTTTATGAAGAATATAAATGTCTCTTTTTCTATAACCAGAGTTAGGGAGGTGAAAATGACTAATAAGGCATGGGATTTTTTTTTTTTGGTCTTTGCAAAGTAATGGGATTAAGTGATTTCCCCAAGAATGAGATTTCTCAATATTAAGTGTCTGTGACCAGATTTGAACTTAGGTCCTCCTGACTCCAGGGCCAGTGCTCTAATCATTGCAGCACCTAGCTGGCCCAATACATAGGAATTTTGAGAAAAAGAAGAAGGGTTCTGAAGATGCTCAAGTCTTTTTTGTTTTGTTTTCTCAGTGAGGGTAATGGGTCTATTCTGATTCAAGGACATTCTATTATAACATATATTTGTGTAATGGTAATTCAGTGGACACTGGTTCATTATACAATAGAATAAAGTAGAATAAAATTGACATTTTAAAGCAGTAGCAATTATAACTTTTTGTTACTTCATCATTCATAAAATTCATTAGATTACTAAAGATTCATATAAAACATGTGAAATGCAGATCAAATTTGATATTTTAGATATTTAATAGCTATCCTATATACTACATTTATGCTATATCATATCAAAGAAATGATTCTAGACTTTTGAGTTTGCCAAGTTAGAAAGGCTTTCAGTATTAGCCTAATGATATCTATTGTCCAAGAATAGTGTTGAGAGATTTTGGACTGAAATTGATAAATTCTTTTTGACCACAGGATTCCATGAGGGCTATGTAATAAGACATTGAGGAGATTATGACCCCTTTCACCATACAGCAAAATCAATTTTAAATAAGATTTTTTATGTTATTGTTATTGTTGTTAATATGAGAGAACCAACAGAAACAAATGAATCACTAAACCTTCCTTGTGATCTTTTAGTTCATCTGGATTTTAGGTTCCTTGTTTGATAAAAAATAATTCATAATGATGCATTTTTTTTGCTTTAGAGTGCTTAAATCATATCTGAAATAGATGTTTTCTGGTTTCTTTTAGATAGTCATTTGGTTGCTATGCATATCAGATGCATGAAGGGTGTAATACTAGAAGCAGACAATTTATTTGCCTTTTACAAGATGTAAAATAAATTGTTTGAAGACTTAAAAATAAAACAAAACTCTAGGATCCTGGAAGATTTGTCAGATATGAGTAATATTTGAGGCTTAATTCAAAGACAAGTAATTGGTAAATATCAGAACTTAGTAGAAGAACAATTCATTTAGTTTTTGCCTAGATGTAGTGGACTAGATGAATTTTGATTATATTTAAGTTTGTTGAACTAAAATAGAAAATATATTTTAAATCCAGGACAATTTTTCCCTACTATATCTAGAATGCATAATTATGATTGGAAACATGTTGAAACATTCTTTTTTGTTTGTTTTTTGCAAGGCAGTGGGGCTAAGTGATTTGCCCAAGGTCATGTAGCTAGTAATTATTAGGAGTCTGAGTCTGGATTTGAACTCAAGTTCCCTGACTCCAGGGCCAGTGATCAATTCATTGCACCATCCAGTTGCCCTTGAGAGAAATATTCTCAAAAATATTTTCCTTGAAGATGATGAAGTAGAGGCATGAACTCACCTAAACTCTCCAAAATTCTCCTCCAAACATCTTTAAGATATCTCAAGTCAAATTCTGAAATAGCAGAGCAACAAAAGGCAAAATAATTTACTAGTCTGACAAGTTGGGAGGTCAGCAAGGAAAGTCTGTGGGATGGTGGTTGAATCTGACTCCCAGTGTAGGTCTCCACAGCATCGTTAGAAGTAGGCATTAGAGGCAGCCACATCAGACAACAGCCTTTCAAGGAGCTTTCAGCCCATAGTTGGTAAGACAGTCTGAGATTACAGGGGACCTTTTGATGGTACTGAGTTGTTGCATGCCCAAACACAATGCAGTTTGAGGTCACAGTTCCAGAGCAAAGAGGGGCACTAACACATGAATACTATGGCCAGAGTGAGCCCTGTCCAAGATTCCAAGGTAGAGAAGAATGCTTGTGGTTGTTCACAAGGAAAAAGGGGGCAATGGTCTTATTGTAAGGATTGGAGCTTAACAGAAGCACTAGCAAGGTCACTTCCTGCGTCAAGTCCTGAGCAAAAGCCAGGAGAGTAATAATCATGCTTCTCTTTAAATCTTACCAACTTGGAAGCACCAAAAACTTTACAGACCTCCAGAACTAGCTCTGATAACAGTAACATGAAAACTCTGAAGCTTGGGACTTCTGCCAGAAAGCAGAGCCCAATTTTAAAATAAAGTTCAAAGTCAAGATATAGAATGGAAAAATGCACAACAACAACAACAAAAAAAACCCTGATTATTGAAAAAATTACTGTGGTGACAGAGAAGATCAAGATACAAATTCAGAAGGCAATGTTGTCAAAGCAACAAACAAACAAAAACCTCAAAGAAAAAAAAATATGACCCCTGGAGTAAGGAAGACTGAGTTCAAATCCAATCACAGACACAAGCCATTTGACCTCTGTTTGCTTTAATCCACTGGAGAAGAAAATGGAAAACCGCTCCAGTATCTTTGCTAAGAAAATCCCATGGGCACAGGGTTATGAAAAGTCAAACATGAATGAACAACAACTACAGCAAGAATGATCAAAGCAATCTACTGTTGGCTAAGAAATAGAGTGGTGGATCAGATTAGGTTTACGATACACAGTAATAAGGGATCGTTTTAATCTAATGTTCAATTAACATGAAGATCAAAGCTTTGGAGACAAGAACTCACTATTTGACAAAATTTGGGGGAAAACTGGAAAGCCATTTGGCATACCATATACTAAGATAAGTTCAAAATGGGCCTATGATTTAGACATAAAGGGTAATGGCATAATCATATTTGGGGTGCATAGAAAATGTTATATTTCTGATCTAGGGATAAGGAAAGAATTTATGACCAAACAAGAGATAGTCATAGAGGATATAAAATAGATAATTTTTGATTACATCAAGTTAAAAAACTTTTGGACAAACAGGCAATGTAGTCAAGATTGGAAGGAAAGTAAGAAACTAGGAAAAATGTATATTTTTACTTCAAGTTTTTCTGATTAGCTCTCATTTCTTAAATATATAGAGAACTGAGTCAAATTTAGAACTGATAAATTGCCAAAGGATACAAGCAGGCAGTTTTCAAAAGAAGAAATCAAAGGTATCTATGGTAATATTCTAAAAATGCTCCAAATCACTATTGATTAGAGAAATACAGATTAAAACAACTCTAAGGTACAAATGCACAACCATCAGATTGACTAATATGACAGAAAAGGAAAATGACAAATATTGGAGGGGGACATAATAATTAGGACATTACTGCATTCTTGGTGGAGTTGTGAACTGATCCAGCTATTCAGGAGAGCAATTGGGAAATATACCCATAGTATAAGATTGTGTTTACCCTTTGATCCAGCAATTCCACTTCTTGTTGTTAACTCAGCCATGTCCAACTCATTATGACCACATGGATCATGGGGTTTTCTCTGCAAAGATATTAGAATAGTTTTGCCATTTCCTTCCTCAGTGGATTATGGTAAATAGAGGATAAATAACTTCCCCAGGATCATGTAACTAGTAAGTGTTTGAAGCCAAATTGTAGCTCAAGTCTTCCTTATTCCACACTCTTTTCCACCTTCTTTTCCACAGAACCAATTAATTGCCTTCCAGGCAAAAAGAGGTTAATTGACTGAACTAAGGTCCCAAGCAATAGCACTTTGAAATATGTTTCCCAAATATATCAAAGAAAAAATACATCAACTTTCTCTGGTTGCAAAAAATGAAAATTAAACAGATGTCCATCAGTTGGGGTATAGATAAACAAGTTGTGATATATAAGTGTGATCAAATAATATTGTGTTAAATGAAATGACAAGCAGGAGGATTTCAGAAAAAAATTAGGAAGACAAGAATTTATGCAAAGGGAAGTGAGCAAGATCAAGAGAACATTGTCTAGAGTAAAAGCAGTTACTATACAATAATCCACCATAAATCCAAGACAATTCTAAAGAATTTTCCAACAAAATTATGGACTTATGAAAAACATCAATTGCCTCCAGAGGAAGGATCAAGGGAGTCTGAATGCAGATTGAATCATACTTTTTTTAGCATTATTTTGATCTTTGTTCTCTTTTAGCAACATGGCCAGTGTAGAAATATGCCTTGCATGATTTCTCATGCATAATTTACATCAAATTGCTATATCAAGGTCAAGGGAGAAAGGGGCAGAGAGAATTTTAAATTAAAATTAAATAAAGTTTAAAAATTCTTGCATGTAATTGAAAAAAATAAAGTAAAAAATTTCCATTATACTAAATATTTATTATTTATACTATGTATGAAATTATTTTTCTATATATCGCAGTTTATAGTATTTTGTTTTCAATTATAGAAGGGAGAAAAGAAAGCAGAATTTTGGCTTGAGAAAGTACTTTCCTGCACCCAAAATGGAGTAAACAAAACTCATACAATATAGATACATACATTTTATATATATATATATATATATATATATATATATATATATATATATATGTATGTATACCCAAAATATACTTCTAGATTAAATTATTTTGACCACAAAATTTGTTTTCAAATTTGGAATTGATTTTTTAAGTTTAATAAACCAGGGAAACTCAAGATTGTTTTTGGGGGGAGAGAAAATAAATAGGTTAACTGCCTTCACAGTAATAAGAAATTTTAAAATGCGATCATACAATTTCCATTATTAGGGGGCGCGGCTAGGTGGCATAGTGGATAAAGCACCGGCCTTGGAGTCAGGAGTACCTGGGTTCAAATCCCATCTCAGACACTTAATAATTACCTAACTGTGTGGCCTTGGGAAAGCCACTTAACCCCATTTGCCTTGCAAAAACCTAAAACAAAAAGATTCAATTTCCATTATAAAAGGGGAAATCCCAGAATTATATTCCTCCTTGTTAGCTTGTCTATGTGAAGCAATAATGTCTAATGTGAAACAGTAGTCCTTGTAATTTCGAGTTGTGAAACATCTGCAGTAAGGAGAAGTAATACATCAAAGTTAAGAAAAATAGTCAAAACAAAAAAAATATTAATCTGTGAATAGTAATCTCCATTAAGACATTTCCTGGTTGGTTTTAATCACATTGCTTTGGACTATGACATTTTACTTTTAGTAGAAGTGTTTTTGGGTTGAGAGGGATTTCATCAACTCCTAACTATACCAGATAAAGAATATTTCTGACAAGTTATTATCCAGCTTTTGCTATAAGTCTTCTAGTGAAGAGGAAAGTACTGTCTACCAAACAAACTCAATTTCACTTTTGATCTAATGATCACATTTTTTCTTACATTGAACTCAAATTTGTGTTTCTCTACCTTCAGTTCATTGTTTTGCTCACTGGAGCCAAGAAAAGCAAAGCAAATGATCTTCTACGTAATAGTCTTTCCCATACTTGAAGACATCCATCAGTTTTTCCTAATAAAGCTCTTACAATTGGTCCTATACATTTTTAAATTTCTCTGGATTTTTGTGTTTGTATTCCAAAGGTTCTACAGAGCTCTGGCCTTTTCCTCAGAAAAGCTTGAAAGTATTCCATTCCATTAGAGGTTAGTATTATAATTAAGAATCTCCAATAGGATTATACTTATCTTTGCAGAGCAAGCTATTTGGAGCTGTAAGCCTATATCTTAGGACCTCTGATCCCAATTATAATTCCTTGGTATTAGAATTATTCTTTCTGGAGGCTTGCAGTATTGTTTTTTTTCTTTGAAATGGAAACTGGATTTTGGCTGTGCCATTCTTAGGCTTGTTTCTTTTGGGGTTCCTTTCAGAAAATAATCAGTGAATTCTTTCTATTTTTACTTACTTTTTTGTATATATTTATTTATTTGTGAGCATGTTGCATTCCATTATTACAATGGAAGTTCTGTGAAAGAAGGGAATATGTCCCCACAATGCCAATATGTGTCCTCAATTCCACATAGTAGGTCCTTAAGATGAAATGCTGCAACTAATGATGAGCCTTTTTAAACTTAGCTAGGCTGTCTTTGTTTAGGTTGTCTAACAATAGACAGAAAGTTCATTACTAGGCCCCTAATAAATTTTTCCAAGTTATGGAACAAGTCAAAACTTTTGCCTTCACTGGGGAAAAAACAGTCACCTGTAGCCAAAGATAAGGAAATATACAACAGGTCACAAACCAATTATTCTCTTTGACCTAACAATTTGGTTGCTGTACTTTTTTTCTACTTTTAAAATTTTTTTGAAAGATTTTATTTATTTTTAATTTTGCAATTTTCCCCTCTAATCTTGCTACCCTCCTCCCACTCCCACAGAAGGCATTCTGTTAGTCTTTACATCATTTCCATGGTATACACTGATCTAAGTTGAATGTGATGAGAGAGAAATCTTATCCTTATGGAAAAAAATAAAGTATAAGAGATAGCAAAATTGCATAATAAGATAACAGTTTAAAAAAAATTAAGGATAACAATCTTTGGTCTTTGTTCAAACTCCACAATTCTTTCTCTGGATACAGATGGTATCCCCAAATTGCAGATATCCCCAAACTGTGCCTGATTGTTGCACTGATAGACTAAGCAAATCCATTACAATTGATCACCACCCCCATGTTATTGTTAGGGTATACAGTGTTTTTCTGGTTCTGCTCATCTTGCTCAGCATCAGTTCCTTCCAGGCTTCTCTGAATTCCCATCCCTCCTGGTTTCTAATAGAACAATAGTGTTCCATGACAGATATATGTATATATACCACAGTTTGTTAAGCCATTCCCCAATTGATGGACATTCACTCAATTTCCAATTCTTTGCCACCACAAACGGGCCTGCTATGAACACACACACACACACACACACACACACACACACACACATATTTTACTTTTTGATTTGTAATAGATTGGGACAATTTCCGTTTTATTATTCCCTAAAATGACACCCAGGCTTTAAAAAAATAGTATGATCTTCAGAGGTTTCAATGATTCTTAAATTACTTGTTCTTGACTTTTTTCTCAAGTCTTTTTTAATATATCAACTTATTTTTTTTAGTCTTTTGATTTTATTTTAATTTTGCTGTCTTATTAAATCATTCTGACTATCCTAGTTCTCAGTAATTCTATTTCATGGATAATGTTTACCACTTTTTGGTCAAAGCTTTTTGTTTTAACAATTCTTTTTTTTTCAGTACTTTTATACATATATATGCATATACATATATGTGTTTGTTTGTGGGTGTATGTATATAAAACTTCTTGCTTCAATTCTTTATGGCATTCATGTAATCCTTTTGTTTTGTTTTGTTTTTCCAAGGCTAAGGGATTAAGTGACTTGCCCAAGGTCACACAGTTAGGTAATTATTAAGTGTCTGAGACTAGATTTGAACTCAGGTCCTCCTGACTAGAGTTGGTGCTCGTGCTCTATCTACTATGCCACCTAGTTGTCCCCATTTATGTAATTCTTAGGGAAAAATCCATTTTATTCTTCCAGCTTGCTATTGATATAGAGTTTATTTTCATTTTAAAAATGCTGTTTGGTAGTTTTTAAAAATTTAAAGCCTCTTCCAATTGACATATGCTCCACCTCTGGTCATGCTGGTGCTTGCTTTGCTTTCCTATTTTCCTTGGGCTTCTGGCTGACTTCTTGTATACAGAGTAAAAGTTGTCACTTACTATAGTTCCTCTTTGGATTAGTATTTTTTGGAGTAGATAGATAGAATTGGAATTGTTTGTCTTTTCTTTCTTTTTCTTTTTTTTTTGCAAGGCAATGGGATTAAGTGACTTGTCCAAGATCACACAGCTATTAAATATTGGGTGTCTGAGGTTGGATTTGAACTGAGGTCCTCCTGACTCCAGGGCTGGAGCTTCAACCACTGTGCCACCTAGCTGCCCCAGCCTTTCTTTTCTTCAAGCAGACATCTTGACATTAGGTCTATTATTATTTTTTTATTTTATTAAAACTGACACCCAGAACTGAATAACTACTAGGGTGCAGAGTACAGTTGAACTATTACTTCCCTCTTTCAGAAAACTTTTTTTGATTACTTGTATTTTGGCTGTCATATCACAACAATGCATCATATTGAGCATTAGTTCCACTGAAACACCCAAAACTTTCCTTTCTAACTCTTTCTCATCTTGTACCTGTGAAGTTCAGTTCAGTGTTCTGACCTGTCAAAATCCTTTTGAAGTCTGACTTTGTCATGTAATATGATACCAACTCTTCTATTTCTTTGTTATAGGTGAATGTGATGTGTATCATCTAAGTTTTTATCCAATCTATTATAAAAAGTCAAATCAACAAAGAGCCAGAGACCCACCCCTGAACTACTGTAAAGTTCCTTCCAAGTGATGTTGAATCAGTACTTTAACTATTCAATCATTTCTGAATCCATTTAGATTTATTATACTTTAGTCCCCTTCTCTCTATTTTTATCCAAAAGGATAGCATAAAACATATTGTTAATGATTACCTAAAGGCTAGGCAAACTGTCTCTAGCATGTAGTTACCAGTCTAATAATCATGTCAAAAAAAGGAAATTAAATTAACCTGGATGATCTTCTATTGATGAAGCGATGCTAACTTTTGTGTGTGTATATATACGTGTGTGTGCATACTAGATTCTAGAGGTTTACTAACCATCTCCTTAGTAATACAATTTAGAATTTTACCCCAAATTGGAGCTAATCTTCACTTGTCCACAGTTTGCATGTTTCATGTCTTCTTAAAAAATTTTTTTTAGTTGGGAAACCAATCACCTTTCTCCAGTTCTGTGTCCCCTCTCCCATGCTCCACAATCCATCAGTGATCACTAACTTTGTTTAAAAACAAAACAACACACATCTAACAGTTATTTCAATTCCCTGGATAGCAGTCTTCAGGGTCAGAAGATTTAAACTGAACTAAGGAACTTAGTTTTTATTTTGTTTATTGATAGACTTCCAGGTTTATGCAGATTTATTATATAACATATCTATTGTGAATATTAACATGTGCCACTTATTTTAGGTGCAATAAATAAGGGTCAGAGTGATGCCCCAAAGTACAAAGATATACTTTGTAAAATAGAAATAATGCCTAACCATTCTTCCTCACAGGGCTGTTGTCAGGATCAAATGAATCATTGAACATGAAAACACTTTAAATTTATGAAGCACTTATCACAATAACTAGCATGTCTATAGCTCTTCAAAATGTGCAAAGCACTTCACATATATTATTTCATTCTTAAGATATTGTTTCTAAATAGTGAAAGGGATTGTTGTTTCTTAATAGACTGAGTGAAAGTGAAG
The DNA here is from genome assembly GCF_037893015.1 of Macrotis lagotis. NCBI lineage: Eukaryota > Metazoa > Chordata > Mammalia > Peramelemorphia > Peramelidae > Macrotis > Macrotis lagotis. The sequence goes on from NC_133663.1 coordinate 177,893,465, forward strand.
CCTGGTATCCCTGGTTAATGATTCACAATATTTAGCATGTATGATTTCATAATTTCCCTTTTAAAAATTGCAACCATACATTTCCCTTCTTATGGGATCTATTTTACAAAGTCAGACACTTATGTGTGATGCTTTCCTGAGTGTTGCAGTTACTAACCCCACCCCCTCCCAATTGCCTTGCATTTATTGTGTGGCTACATATTTTGAATATATACTTCTGTGTGTGTGTATATATATATATATATATATATATATATACATACATATATATATATGTATATATATATATATACATATATATATATGTATGTATATATATATATATATATATATATATATATATATATATATATATATATATATAGTGTTTCCCTGTACAGAATGTTAGCTTCTTAAGAACAGGGGCTATTTTGTTTATAATGTAATCACAGCAGGTAACATAGTGTGTACCACATTTTGATGTTTAGTCATATTCTATTTTTCTTGGGAAAGATATTACAGTATCTAGAGGTTTACTAACCATCTCCTTAGAAATATAATTTAGGATTTTACCCCATTTCCTTCTCTAGATCATTTTACAGATAAGAAAGTTGAGGCAAACAGGGTTAAGTGACTTATCCAGAGAAACACAGTAAGTGTCTGGGACTGGGTTTGAACTCACAAAGATGAATCTTTCTGACTCTTGGTCTGGCACTCTAACCACTGTACCACCTAGCTGTCTATTCTACCACATAACTTACAATTAATAGATGCTTTCTGACTGAGGTTTTTTCCTTAATTTTAAGAGTATAAGTTAATTCTTTACTTCTTGGATTTCTGTCATTTTGGAATTAATTGAGGTAATAGATGAATTGGACAAGTCAAACAGAATTAATCCAATAAAATAGGGGAAAAGGAAGCAAAAATATTAAATCTTGAGTCTATTCAATTCTCTTTTTCAGCTGTGGGACTTAACAAATATCCTGTTTCTGACCAGCAATAATTCAATAAAAATAAATTAGGAACTTACTTAGTTAAGGCACTGTGTTAAGCACTTTGAGAGAGAAATATAACAAATCATTTTCTTCTGTTAGTAAGAGGTATATAAACTGAATTTGAGTTATCTACCCAAATTAAATATTTTGAGTCTCCAATATTATTGCTTTCTCTTTCTGCATTTCTATACTATGAATGTTGCTATGTTGAAAAGAGACATTATTTTGAAGTAAATGTAGAACAAAAATTAGGATAATACATTCACCACATACTCTGTCACCTCAAAAAGCTACCATTCTTATCTCCAGGTTGAGAATTCAGTCCTACAGTTTCTTTGAATCATGACCCAACAGATTGGAATTCAATCTATATACAATTTTTATATTTTCCAAAATAACCCTTCTATATCTCACCACTGCAGAAAAGGGAATAAGTGTGAGTAGTAATGTGGGCTACTGTCATTTCTTCCTAACTCTAGGGGTACAGAGGCCATCCTGCCACTTCTGTTTTTGGTATTAATTTCAGTGTAGAATAAATTTGGAGGTCATAATGTTCTCCTCTTTGTCCCTTTACCTTACAACTTCTCTCTGGTGTTCACTGCAAAACTTCTATGCATTTTGCTAACCATTTTTAATAATATCATGGCAGTGGAGTGTAAGGTATATAATTATCTTGTGGAACTTATGCACAGTCTTAAGAAAAATCCAGTTTTCCAGAGGGACTATATCCATTTCTTTATGCAAAACAGGCCCTGCCCCCCCCAAGCACCTAAGATATTATTATACACATAAGATAGATGAATAACTAACTATAATAAAAATCAGACTATGGAAAGTGTTTAGGCTCAGAATGCTATGAAATATCACAGAAACAAATTATTATTTTCAGAATATAACACTCTGTTTCTGAAATTCAATAAATTATTTACATTGATTATAAAAAATTGGTTTGCATTATTTATTTTTCCATATTTAAAAAGAAAAAAAGTCCATTTGACTCTGTTCATCCCTCCCCCTCAAAAAAATCTTTCTTTGGTACAATGTCTATTTTAGAGCAAACATGGGATCTCTCTTTTTCATTTCTAGTTCTATTTAAGTAATATTAAAATTAACTGTTTATTTATTCCAATGTGATTTGAAAAAATAGCCTACCCTGCCTGGGCAGACAACATATGGACACCATTTTGCTCTCTGCATAGCACTCATATAATACCTCTTAAGCAATGTCATGTTTAAACTATCTAAATCCTTGTCAACTTTACCATTTCTCAGTTCCAAGCTAAAGATGTAACATTCCCATACTTTCTGTCTCCCTGTTTATTTATCACATTCATACTTTTATTTAATTTTTTGATATTAATAATAATAATATGAGCAAAAAGGGAATCATAATATGAGTGATTCTTAAGCCCAACATACTTACATATAGTACTGTTATGGATTTGCTATATCACTTAATATTGGCCTTAGACATATATTATCTAAACAGCTAAAGGATATCTCACCACTTAAAGTGAACCAACAAATATTTTAAAACAAAAATAAAAAAATTACTAAACAAGATAGAAACAGAAATGCAGCTGATTTTTAAAAGCTTTCTACTTACCAAGTCATAGCCCTATAAATAAAATTAATTGCCATCTGTGGTTGGTCCTGATCACATCAGACAGCACTTATTTTCTACACTGCTGACTTTTTATGTTTGGAAATTGTTTCAAGTACCTAAACTTAATCTTCACCATCATTTCAGAATTTTGAACAGGACCTAAATTTGTAATAAATATAACCTGGCTTTTGTCTACCTTATTCATTCCATTGTGAGAATAAAAGGAGAATTCTTAATATTTAATTATGCTAATGTATTTTTATAAGATTTATGAAGCAGTGGAGAACTGCATAGTGAGGGATATTTTGAATGTTTCTTTGAAGAGAGGGTGCTAAGAACATCATTTTTAGATCATCTATAAATTTTAAGTTTTTAGAGTCTTGATAGTTTAAATAAGAAGTCTTTGCCTAGTGTTGATCAATATACTATTATAGCAATTGAATTGAATAAATCACTTAATATTTAACACTGTATTTGTATTGTTAGTATATATACGAATATAGTTTATAATAACTTGCTGTTCTGAATTTGTAACTGAGAAATAAAGAAACACCTTCCCCTTAACAGGGCTATTCCCTTAAAATAATGTCCTATCATTTGCCTTCCTTTTACTGTCATACTTCCACAGAAATAGCTTTTATTCATTACCCCCACTTACTCCTTATAAAGACTCAGCAATTTACTTTTTCCAAGATTACGAGTGATCTATTGATGACTAAATCAATGGCTTTTTTCTCAGTTTTCAGTCCTCCTTGAACTTTTGGTAGCATTTGGCACAGTTTCCAACCCTTTCTTCTTGATACTTTTTCTTTACCTGGCTTTTATGAAAATACATTTTCTAGTTCTACTGTTTCTGACTTTCCCTTTATGGTTCACAGAATCTTAGAATTGGAAATGTTTGTAAAAAAATATACATTTGAGATTTCATTGGTGTAGGGAAATCATTGATCAACCCTCTATCTATGAAAGATAGCACTTTCTCTTCAATTTATAACTTTAATTAATTCCCTAGAGCCCTGAAAAATTAAGTGACTAGTCCACAGATACACAGTAAAATATATCAGGCAGAATTTGATCTCTGCTCTTCCTGATTCTGAGGCCTGCTCTCAAGCCAATTGACCGTGCCCCCTCTGTAGGACAAATAAGAGTAATAACAATATATTATGTTTGTGAAAGGGAAAAAGTTATCCCTATTTCTGGATGAAGATAATCAAGGAAAATTTACTTAAAGAAGGTTACATTTGATCTTTGACTTTCCCTATCCCTGCCCCACAAGTGTAGCCTTCCCCCAAACTTCATCCTTAGATCTCTTCTCTGTTCTCTTTACAGTCTCACCCATTTTCTCTATTCCCATGGCTTCAATGATCAATTCTCCACGAAAGCCTTAAAAATTAATAGCTCCAAATACAGTCTTTCTCCTGTCAGATTTGTTTTCTCATTTCATACTACTTGCTGCATAGTCATTGTTTCTATCTGTTGTCATATCTTCATAAGTTTTCCTTGTTTCTCCAAGTTGAAATCAAATCTCTTTCTCCATATATTTTTTGAAGGTTTCATTTGACTCTTTCCTTTATGTTTATGATATATTGACCTTGCATTATACTTATTTGGTAACATGTAATTATTATTCTCCTTACTCATACTTCCACCTTCCCCATCCATTACCACAATGCCAATAAATGTGTTTTGAATTTAATAGAATTATGATGACATCATAAGAAACAGGGATGGAAAGTGTGTGGGCAGTAGAAAATGATATGTTCAATCAGTAAGTATTTATTAAGGAAATACTATTGGTTAAACATTATACTAAGTCCTGGGCTTGCTGAGAAAGGTAAAACTAATTTCTGTCTCAGGGGTTTGCTGAAATCAACTATATAACCACTTTAGTGTGAGCAATTGTTCATCAAAAACCAAAAATCACTATAAATCACGGTTTGATTGTTTTAGATTGTCTAGATTTAGGAAAGTGTTAATAATGAAAATTGGGATTTATGATGTGTTCAAGAAGCACTATCACTTGTGGTATGAAGACAAGCATTTTTCTTTTTTTTTCTTTTAAAAAAATTATTTATTTTGGATTTTACAATTTTCCCCCTAATCTTACTTCCCTTCTCCCACCCCCACAGAAGGCAATCTGTTAGTCTTTACATTGCTGCCATCATATACATTGATCTAAGTTGAATGTGATGAGAGAGAAATCTTATCCTTATGGAAAAAATAAAATATAAGGGATAGCAAAATGACATAGTAAGATAACAGTTTTTAAAAAAATTAAGGGTAACAATACCACAGTTTGTTAAGTCATTCCCCAATTGATGGACATTCACTCAATTTCCAATTCTTTGCCACCACAAACAGGGCTGCTATGAATATTTTTGCATAAGTGATTTTTTTTTACCTTTTTTTCATAATCTCTTCAGGGTATAGACCCAGTAGTGGTATTGCTTCATCAAAGGGTATGCACATTTTTGTTGCCCTTTGGGCATAGTTCCAAATTGCTCTCCAGAAAGCCTGGATGAGTTCACAGCCCCACCAACAATGTATTAGTGTCCCAGATTTCCCACATCCCTTCCAATATTGATCATTGTCCTTTCTGGGAAGACAAGCTTTTCTTTCCATTCAAGAAAGATATTATTTATTTTGAGTCTTACAATTTTTCCCAAATCTTGCTTCCCTCCCCCCACGCCCACAGAAGGAAGTCTGTTAGTCTTTACATTGTTTCCATGGTATTCCTTGATCTAAATTGAATGTGATGAGAGAGAAATCATATCCTTAAGGAAGAAAAATAAAGTATAAGAGATAGCAAAATTACATCAAAAGATAACAGTTTTTTTAAAGTTAAAGGTAATAGTCTTTGTTCAAACTCCACAATTCTTTCTCTGGATATAGAGGGTATTCTGCACTTTAGATAACCCAAATTTGTGCCTGATTGTTGCACTGGTAGAATGAGCAAGTCCATTATGGTTGATCATCACCCTCATATTGCTGTTAGGGTATACAATGATTTTTTTGGTTCTGCTCATCTCACTCAGCATCAGTTCATGCAAATCCTCCCAGACTTCTGTGAATTCTCATCCCTCCTGGTTTCTAATAACACAATAGTGTTCCATGACACACATATACCACAGTTGAAGAACATTCCCCAGTTGAAGGACATTTACTTAATTTCCAATTCCTTGCCACCACAAGCAGGGCTGCTATGAATATTTTTGTATACGTGATGTTTTTACCCTTTTTCATAATCTCTTCAGGGTTTAGACCCAGTAGTGGTATTGTTGGATCAAAGGGTATGCACATTTTTGTTGCCCTTTGGGCATAATTCCAAACTACTCTCCAGAAAGGTTGGATGAGTTCACAGTTCCACCCTTCCAACATTGATCATTGTTCTTTCTGGTCATATTGGCCAATTTGAGAGGTGTGAGGTGGTACCTCAGAGATGCTTTAATTTTCATTTCTCTAATAAGTAATGATTTAGAGCAATTTTTCATATGACTATGGATCACTTTGATTTCCTCATCTGTAAATTGCCTTTGCATATCCCTTGACCATTTGTCAATTGGGGAATGGCTTTTTTTTTTTGAAAATTTGACTCAGTTCTCTTATATTTTAGAAAGGAGTCCTTTGTCAGAAATACTAGTTGTAAAAAATGTTTCCCAATTTACTACATTTCTTTTGATCTTGATTACAGTGGTTTTATCTGTGCAAAAGCTTTTAATTAAAATTAAAATCAAAATTATCTAGTTTGTTTTTAATGATGCTCTCCATCTCTTTCTTGGTCATAAACCACTTGCCTTTCCATAGATCTGACAGGTAAACTACTCTTTGATCTTCTAGTTTGCTTATAATATTGTTTTTTTATGTCTAGATCCTGTATCCATTTTGATTTTATCTTAGTATAGGGTGTGAGGTGTTCGTCTAATCTAAGTTTCTTCCATACTAATTTCCAATTTTCCCAACAGTTTGTATCGAAGAGAGCTTTTATCCCAATGTCTGGACATTTTGGGTTTATCAAACAGCAGATTACTATAATCATTCCCTGCTATTGCATCTAGTCTATTCCGCTGATCCACTACTCTGTTTCTTAGGACAGATTTTGATTACTGATGCTTTATAATATAATTTTAGATCTGGTGAGGCTAAGCCACCTTCTTTAAGACAAGCATTTTTAAAGGCTGCTCATCCACTTTTGGCATCTCCCTTCACTCAACTATCACCTTTGGCTCTAAAAATCTATAGTATGTAGTATGTGCAATATCCATACGTTGCTAAAAGTATCTTGGCAAATGGGTTAAACCAGGGTGAAGGGTAATTAAAGTGCCTCAAACCTATCTGTGAGTTAGGGGGATGGCTACCTTAAATGGGTGAAGACATGCCCTAGTGGAATGGACAAATGGAAACAATTTGAATCCTAGTTGATTGAATCCAACTTGTTTGGTTTTATCCTTGCTGCAGCTAAGAATTCCTGTGCTTGAACAGTCTAACTGCCCTAACCTCCCCAGCAAGAGTTACCAGATGTGTACCACCCCCACCCCTGGTTATGGTTATTTCATTCTAATTTGTATCTTAATTATTTGTGTCTATGTCTTAATCTTCCATCTTTATATTAGTCCTTGATAATAAGAGCTTTGTTTTTATATTTCCCGAACAGTTCTTTAAATATAATAAGTTTTATAAAATGACATTTATCCATACTAAGCAGTATTGGCTAAGAAATAGAATAATTGATCAGTGGAATAGGTTAGTTTCAAAAGACACAGTAGTAAATAATTATAATAATCTACTGTTTGATAAACTCAGACTTCAGCTACTGGGATAAGCTCACTATCTGAGAAAAACCCCTGGTAAAAACTGAAAAATAATATGGCAGTAGGCACAGACTTACATATACCTATACCAAGATATGGTTAAACTGAATATGTGATTTAGATATAAAGGGTGATACCATAAGTCAATTAGAAGAACAGGGAATCAATTACCTGTCAGATCTATGGAGAGAAGAATTTATGATCAAATAAGAGAGATTATTATGAAATGACAAGTGGGTAATTTTGATTCCCTTAAATTTAGAAAAGATTTTTATAACCAAGATAAGAAGGAAAGCAGAAAATTGGGAAATAATTTTTGCAGCAAGTGTTTCTTATAAAGTTCTTATTTCTAAAATATAGAGAAATGAATCATATTTATAAGAATACAAGTCATTCCTGAGCTGATAAATGATCAAAAGATATGAACAGGCAGCTTTCAGATGAAGATATTCAAGTGTTATCTATAGTCATATGAAAAAATGCTCTTAATCACTATTAATTAGAGAAATATAAATTAAAGCAACTCACAACTATCGGATTGACTAATTTGAGAGAAAAGGGAAATGATCAGTGTTGGATGGAATATGAGAAAACTGGGACTGTTGGTAGAGTTGTGAATTAATCTGATTTGTAGATAAATTTAGAATTATGCCTAAAGTTATTATAACTGTGTATATAAAACTGTGTATATACTTTGATCCTGCAATACTCCTACTATGTCTGTATAACCAAAGAAATAATAAAAAAGGGAAAGAACCCCATGTGTATAAAAATATTATTTGTAGCTCTTTTTGTAGAGGCAAAGAATTGGAAATTCAGGGGATGCCCATCAATTGAAGAATCGTTGAACAAGTTATGGTATATGAATGTAATGGATTTCTATAAGAAATGATGAGCAGGATGATTTCAGAAAAAAACAGAAAGATTTTCCTGGATTAATGCTGAGTAAAATGAGCAGAACCAAGAGAACATTGCATATATTAATGGCAATATTTTGTGATGATCAACTATGATAGACTTTTTTTCAACAATAGTGAGCAAAGAAAATTCTAAAAGACTTGTGTTGGAAAATGCTGTCCACATCCAGAGAAAGAGTTATGTAGTCTGAATGCAGACCAAAGAATACTATTTTTTTTAAATTTTGTTTTGTGTTTTTTCTTTCTCATAGCTTTTTCTTTTTTCTGATTTTTTTGCGTCATGACTAATATAGAAATATATGTGATATGATTGTGCATATATAATCTATGATTACTTGCTTTCATAGGGAAAGAGGAGAGAAAGGTGAGAGGGAGAAAACTTTACAAAAATTAATGTTGAAAACTATCTTTACATATTTTTGGTAAACCAAATCAATTAATTATAAAAAAAACCCCAAACATAATAGATATTTAAAAATAATTATTTTTTATTGCTGTTGTCCTTTGACCTATAACAGAAGAAGAGATATTTTTCTTTTTTAAAGCATAAGCAAAATGAATATTATAAAAGTACATGGACTCTCTTTATGCACATAAAAGCAATTTCCTTGGGCCCCATGCTTTTAGGGATAAGAGATGGCATATGATATTGATGTTAGAAAGTTGTTCTGTCTGCTGTTGTGGGGGGAAAAAAGACCCAAAGCTTACAAATATATGACCAATTCATACATTTCTCTAGTGCTTAACCCTACATTATTCTGGATTTTTATTCAGTGCTAGCCAATTTAACTGTTTGGGTCATTAATATTAATGTTCATTAAAACATAATTCAGGCTCTCTGTATATATTACAAGTTAGTTCATCAAATACTAAGTACCAGCTACTGTGATTGTATGACCAAATTGTGCATATTCTCTGCCTTTAAAGATTACAATCTATGCTTGCTTGTGGGGGAGCTAGGTATTTCACAAATGGTGAATATAATTGCTGCATGTATTTATTTGAATTATTCATTTCTTCTAAGACCCTCACAACCTTAGGTTATTATTATCCTCATTTTACAGATAAAACAACTGAGGTTGAGAGAGGTGAAGTGATTTGTCTAGGATCATCAGACTGGCATCTGAGGCTGCATTTGAACTCAGGTCCTGACTAGAATTTTATCCAAGCATGGTACTATCCATTTCTCTTTTACAAAACCTTTCATGTTCACTTAGGCCGAGCATAACTTATGTAAAATTTCCATAGATATGAAGGCACATAATGATTTATCCAGGATCCTTGTAATACTTTCAGGATAGGTTCTGGTATTTTTTTATCATTGCTTTTTTAAGACTACTAAATAGTTACAAAAATATTCATAGCAGCCCTGTTTGTGGTGGCAAAGAATGGGAAACTGAGTGAATGTCCATCAGTTGGGGAATGGCTAAACAAACTGTGGTATATGTATGTCATGGAACACTATTGTGTTATTGGAAACCAGGAGGCTTGGGAATTCAGGGAAGCCTGGGAGGATTTGCATGAACTGATGCTCAGTGAGATGAGCAGAACTAGAAAAATTTTGTATACCCTAACAGCAACATGGGGGTGATGATCAACCAAAATGGACATACTCACTCTTCCAGTGCAACAATCAGGCAAAATTTGGGGTATCTGCAATGGAGAATACCATCTGTATCCAGAGAAAGAATTGTGGAGTTTAAACAAAGACCAAAGACTATTACCTTTAGTTTAAAAAAAAAACTTAAATTATTACTTAATGTTGCTATCTCTTATACTTCATTTTTCTTCCTTGAGGATCTGATTTCTCTCTCATCATATTCCACTTATATCAATATATACCATGGCAACAATGTAAAGACTAACAGACTTCCTTCTGTCGGGTATGGGGGGAGGAATTGAGATTAGGGGAAAAATTGTAAAATTCTAAATAAATAAATAAATTTGAAAACAAACAAAAACAAAAGAATACTAAATAGTAAGGGTAGCTGGGTGGTGCAGTGGATAGTGCACTGGCCCTGGAGTGGGAGTACCTGAGTTCACATCTAGCCTTAGATACTTAATAATTACCTAGCTGTGTAACCTTGGGCAAGTCACTTAAACCCCATTGTCTTGAAAAAAATGATACAATGATAATCACCTTTGGAACTGATGAAATAATTGGGAGATATTTTAATGGCCAATTCTCTCCCCTTTAGATAAAATTAATTAAGTAGAAATGAAAAATTCAATATCTTTTGTATATATGTATATATTTTGTCTTACAATAAATTATTTCTAAAAGAAGCCTTGATATGACAAGCTAATGAAATTTGAAACAATCAGATTTTTTAGGTTTTTCACAAGTGAAAATTCTAGTATTGTATTATTTGCACTCAACTCATTTGTTAAGAACTTACTATCCTTAAGTTACTGTGCTAGATAAACATGAAAAGGGTCCCTGTCCTCAAGGAATTTAAATTTTATAGGGATACAATATTCATACAGTAAATACAAGATTATTTGAGTAATGAAATTCAAGATTGAAAATTGGAGGGGGGAAATCAGGAAGAATTTCATATAGGAGACAATCTCTGAACTGGACCTTAAAGGAAGTGAAAGATTACCAGAGCTAGAGATGAGGAGTTAGTATATTTTCAAGAATAAGAGAAGATAATTTTCATTATGTTGTGCATATTTTATTTTCACTCCTTGTTATTCATTAACATTAGAATCAAAGTATTGGTTAAAGAAATGTAAATTAAAACAACCCTAAAGTACCATCTCACCCTTGTCAGATTGTCTAAAATGACAAAAAAAGAAAAAATGTTGGAGAAGATGTGGGAAACCTGGGACACTAATGCATTTTTAGTAGAATTGTGATCTGATCCAACTATTCTGGAGATCAATTTGGTGCTATGACCAAAGGGCAACAGAGCTGTGCATAACCTTTGATCCAGCAAAACCACTAATAGGTCAACATTGCAAGAAAAACATAAAAAAAAGGGAGGAAAATCTACATGTATATAAAAAATAGAAGCTCTTTTCATAATAGCAAAGAATTGGAAATTGAGAAGATACCCATCAACTGGGGAGTAAACGAACAAGTTGTTGCATTTGTTTTGTAAGAAATCATGAGCAGCTAGACTTTAGAAAAGCCTGGGAAGACTTTCATTGACTGATCCTGAGTGAAGTGAGCAGAACCAGGAGACTATTGTACACATTAATAGCAACATTGTGAGGTGAACAATATGATGGATGCAGTTCCAATCAACAGTTCAGTATTCAAGGACAAAGCTGAGTGGAAAACTGCTATGGAAAATGCCCTTCACATTCAGGGGAACAAACAAACAAACAAACAAACCAAAAAAACCAAAACCGTTTGGATCAGATTGCAGAGCAAAACATACTATGTTCACTTTTAAAAATTTCTTTTTTGTTTTTTTCTTTCTTTCTCATGGTGCCCCACACACACACACTTCTAATTCCTTTTTTCACAATATGACTAATATGGAAATTTGGTAAACATGATTATACATGCATAACTTAGATTGTTCCCTGTGATAAGAGTTGGGAGGGAAGGAGTAGAAAATACAGATCTCAAAAGCTTACAAAAGAATGAATGTTGAAAACTACCTCTGCATGAAATAAGAAGCAAATTGGAATGAATAAAGGAGAAGGCATTTTTTAATAGAGAATATTCTTAACTTCAGTTATTTGATGGACTCTTCGGTTAGAAAGTAATGAACCTTTGGGACCAATGCAATATTGGGAGAGATTTTAATGGGAAATTCTCCCTTGAAGCAATGAATTAAGTGGAAATGAAAAGAAAACTCCAAAACTTGTATCTTTCATTTTTTTTTCTTTTCCTAAATTTTCTTCTTTATAGGTCCTTATACTTTTGTTCCATGGCTTCTCAGTTTTAAAAGAGGAAAAGCCTTAGAAGAAAAAGAAAATAAAATACTTGTTAAAGAAACTGGTTATTTTTTCATCTATGGCCAGGTATTTCCATGGATAATTTTATTTCCAGTTTTGTATGTCTATGATTTTCCACCTCAATGCTTAAAAACTTTATTTTTTGTTTCTCAGGTTCTGTACACAGATACCACCTTTGCTATGGGACATCTTATACAGAGGAAAAAAGTCCATGTATTTGGGGATGAACTGAGTTTGGTGACTTTGTTCCGGTGTATCCAAAACATGCCAACAACTCTCCCTAATAATTCCTGTTATACGGCTGGTAAATGTTGGCTCTCAAACCTGATTACTGGGTATTAAAATAAAGAAATCTACTAAAAGCAACTTATGTATAACCAGGACACAATTAGAGCTCCTAATTTAAAATGATTTGGAATAAAATTATTCCTTTTAGTAATCACATTTAATTTTTGGTATATTTATTGTGAAATGTATGCAAATGAGAGTATAAAATATAGCTATTGAAATCTTTTGTTTTTCACATCATATCATAGTTTCTCAGTATGTATTCTTTACCTTCCCAGAAAAACAGAGCTTAAAACAAAGAATTAAAAAAAGGAAAAAAGATTTAACAAAACTAACCAACTTATCAAAACTGTCAGTCATCATATATAGGTTTCCACACCCACAGATTCAACCTCTGCTAAGAAATAAAAGAAAGTACTTTTATTATATTTTCTTTTGAGTCAGGTTTGGTCCCTGTGATTTCATAGCTTTCAGTATCATTTTTTTGTTATTTTTTCCATTTATGTTGTTTTGGTTACTGTGTCTATCAATTCCTTGGTTCTATTTTTTCTCTTTATATCAATTCATATATCTTCTTATATTATTCTATTATTTTCTGTATTATTATATTAATTCTTTCTCAAAGGAAAGTAATTATAATACATTCTTGTATTACAAAATGGTTGGGCAATCAGTAGGCATCTATAGTGTTTCTTTTTTTTTCCTACAAAAAAAATGGATGACAGAAATATTTTGGTATCTATGAGTTCCTTTTATCATTGACATCCTTGAGTTATATACACTGAGAACTCTTATCATAATCCCAACTTGTTTTCCAGAATGGTGAGAGTAGATTAAAACTCCACTAACAGCATATTTTATGTGCTAGTCTTCTCCAAATCTGTTCAACATATCTATTCCCATCTTTTGTTTTTACCAATTTGCTGAGTATGAAGTGAAACTTCAGAGTTGTTTTGCAACATTTCTTGGAAGGGATGTAGCAGAGTTGAGATTCAGAAAACTTCGTATAATTTTTGCCTTTTACAGACTCTCAGAGTTGTACCAAAGAGGCCAGTGAGTCTAATGCATGCCTGAACAATAGTCCCTTTAATAACATGAGCAAAAAGGAGATGATTAAATAGGATTCTAGAAAAATCTTTTATTTTACTTTCTCTGTTTTTCTTTACTGAAAGCATTGAAGCCTATCCTAATTGTTTTAATATACCAATAGAATGGAAGAAAAAACTCAAGCATTTATTGTGTCTAATATCTGTCAGGCAGTTTTACAAATGTTATCTCATATGATTCTCACAACAACTCTGTGAGGCACATAGGAAAAAGTATTATCTCTATTTTATAGTTGAGAAAACTGAGACAGACAGATATCCAATGACACCAGGTCTAGCACTCTATTTATGGTGCTGCCAGCTGTTTCTAATGATGAAATAAAAATAGGCTTACTTTTTAGAAGTATTGGGGAAAAAAATCTTGTGACTTTAAAAAAAATTCAATAAAATAAAAATACTTCAATTCAAGATTAAGAAGCTGAGATTACTTGGGGAATTATTGTTAGAGAATGAACATACATTAGGAATGAAGAAGTACATTTAAGTAATCACTAATTTTCATAAAATATTGACAAAATAAGAAATTTAGCCGATAATCTACAAATGATTGATCCCATGTGCTTTAATTTTTCTGAGTATTCTTAATAACCCCCTTTGATTAATTAGTATTTTTTCATATTCATGAACTCATTGAGGCCTACAGGATACCAATTCTTTTTTATAGCATTTATTTCTAAAATTTCTAAAAAATTTATTGCTAATCCTTATTTTCATAATTGTTAGTTACCAGGTAGACTACTTCATTGCAGTTTGTTTTCTCTTGAAACAAAGCCCCCCCCAAAAAAAATAGTTAAGCAAACTTCATCACAGTTCCCCACTGTGACAAAGGAAGGGGTGAGATTCATTTGTTCATCTCTTTTCTAGGATCAACATTGGATATTGTAAAAAATCATTATTCTGATTTTCTTGATAATTTTTATCACTTATGTTTCTGTAGTTACGTTGATTTTTGTCCCCATTCTGATTCCTTACTTCCTTTTCATTTGTTCATGCAATATTTCGTTATTTCTAGAAATTATTCATTATTGCTGTTTTTCTTATAACAGGGATGACATTTTATTACAGCTTTCCTCAAGAATGTCTTTGGCCAGTTGTTAGATTGTTAGATAGCCTCTTTGTTTCTCATTCTTTGTTTCCATAATAAAAAAAGAAAACATGCTTTAGATGTAAATATTTTGCTATAAATGGAAAATTTCTGTCTTTGATCTCCTTTTGTTATATGTCTAGCAGTGGAAGCTCTGATAGAAAAAAATATGGAATTTTTGCCACCTTTCCACCCATAATTTCAAATTATTTTTTAGGATGGTTGGATCAACTCACAGTCCTACTGCAATTCATCCTGTCATCCCACAGAAACTCAACACTGTTTCCACTTTTGTCATCTTTGTCAATTTAGTGTCAGGTGAAACCTCAGAGTTATTTTAACTTATATTTTCTTGTTATGTGTGATTTGGATCAATCTTCTCTTTTTTATAATTCTTCTGATAAATGTTTATTCATTTCCTCTGATTACTTAGCTATTAAAGAATAGCTCTTGGTTATGCATCTGTGTTAATTCCCAACATATTTTGGATATCAGAAATTTATTAAAATCATGTAATACAGGATTTTCTTATCCTAATTAGTATTTTACATTTTATCTTAACTGCATCAATTTCATATGACCAAAATTATCTATTTTGTCATTTATTATCTACTCTCTTTTTAAGAATTCTCCCTCTTGCCAAAATTTTGAAAGTTGCATCCTTTCCTTTTCCTCCATTTAAAAAATGATGTAATCTTTAATATTTAGGTTAAATATCATTTTAAATTTCTTGTGGTATATGGCATAAAATGTGATGTAATCCTATTTTTTAACACTTTGCCTTTACCACTCTTGCTTTTTTATCTTAATTCTTATTAAATTGAGATATTTATTCCATTAAAACTTTAGACTTCTCTACACTGAGTCAAATTTCTCAACTCATCCTTTACAATATTAAATTATTACCATTCAGGTGCATTCATATTATAAGGATCTAGTTCTCAACTAAGAGGAGGTAAAAGGAGAGGAAAATTTGGAAATAGCCTTTAATTCCATCTTTCCTTCTCTCCCCATTGCCCCTCTCCTTTCCATATTTTATCTCATTTTACCTATCTTGTCTTTTCCAAACAAATTAGGCATATTTACCTGTGCTAATTATAAATGGGAAAAATAACTTTATTTAAAAGATTTGTAGTGCAGTCTAGAAAATGTAAGGATTAAAGATTATACACAGGGGTATTGAAAATGATGTATATAATATACTTTTTTTTTAGTTTTTGCAAGGCAAATGGGGTTAAGTGGCTTGCCCAAGGCCAGACAGCTAGGTAATTATTAAGTGTCTGAGGCCGGATTTGAGCTCAGGTACTTCTGACTCCAGGACTGGTGCTCTATCTAGTCACCCCTATAATATACTTTTAAAAATTATTTTATATATTCTTATTTTATTGAGATAATCCATAGTTAAACAGACAAAAATCTTTTTGGATTTTTGATTTATTTAGTCTCAGTTCAGTTGTTTTTTATATTTAATCAAAGAAGCAATTTGGTGAAGACAGTGAATGATAGGATTATTTATAAATTATAGAGTAGAACTTCCAAATGTTCATTTAACTGTCTTGGTTTCTCTTCCCCTTGAAAAACTGAAATTTTTTTGGTTATTGTTATCATTCTTTTGGTTTATTTAAAGTATATACTGTGCATTAAAAGCTTGTTTACTTTTGAAGTTTACAAGACTCTACTACTAGGTTTTCCAAACTGAAAAGTACCTGTTTTGATTTTTCAGTTACATTCTGCTTAGATTTAAATCTGTCTGGTAATGATTAATAGCCATACCCATTTCTGCTTCTATTTAAAGTGTTCAATTGAATGAGGATTTTTCCTTCTCTTTTTTCCATATTCATTTAAATTTCTTTTAAATTGTTTTCCTAGGCATTGCAAAGCTAGAAGAAGGGGACGAACTTCAACTTGCAATACCTCGTGAGAATGCCAAAATATCCCAGGATGGAGATGGCACCTTTTTTGGTGCACTGAAGCTGCTGTGACATATTCATTAATACCATGTTTGTTGCTATTTCCTTCTCTTTTTCTATGCCTCCTGGTAGGGGGAAGGGGAACTGGAACTACCAAAAATGGTTACATTAGTCTTTCCTATGAGCCATTTGTCCTGGTATGATGAACCCAGACCCAAACAGGAAACCCAGCAGACAATCATAGTTGAATTACTGTCATATGAATGATGACAAATTTAGATCTTTTTAATAGGTAATTAGGAATAATTTTTAACTTTGTTGGCATAATTGTCCTTAGGATATGTCTTCATATTCAGGAGTTCACATTAACTTAAAAAGGACAGTGAGGATTTGTTCAAATATCACATCCATAGTTTCATAAAACAAAATGAGGATAGCAACAAAATGTTGTCATTGATCAAAATAATATAGTAGTCCCGTTTTTATTTTGTCTTCATTTAACCATTTTTCCTACTTAACATTATATTAAATAAGACATTCCAGAAACAAAATTATATATATAAAGCAAAAATAAAATTTAAGGGGTTAACAATTATGATATGTTAGACAATTTTGCCCAAAATATGTCTTAGGAGCCGTGACCTGTATTGTTATGTTTATCTCTGTATTTCATTTTCTGAATTACTTGATGGCATGGAAACTTCTCATAAGAAAGCAAAAAAAATATTAAATATGAGGATGTAGCAAAATCATCAGAGAAACTGAAAAGAAGATAAGCAATTTGGTACAAGAGCTTGGAAAGACCTCAGGAGACAGAGGAGGATAGAATGGCCTGGCATACTGTGGTCCATAGGGTCAATAAAAATTGGACACTCCTGAACAATTAAACAGCAATAAGCAATTTGATGTATAGTTTGGTTACAAATCAAATCTAAAATGTGTATGCATATGCAGCGTGACTTCCACAAGTACTGCAATTCCAATGACATTAGAAATGAGCAAACTCCATTGTTATAAGTTGATATCCTTTGACTATTTTCTATAACTGTTTCAAATTGCTTCTATTTTAATTTACAAGTAAATGGCACTGAAAATATTGACAATTAGCAATCATAGAATTTTAGCATATACAGCATATCACAGTTTATAACTGATCTTTAATTGCGGAAATCTGAAAGCCAATACATTTCATGAGTTTTCATTCTTTAAGAACCATATCTAATATTGCTGCAGTCCTTTCTCTTATTTTGTAAACATTCATTGTAAAGAACCAAATGCATTAGTTAAATCTCCAGATGTGAAGATTGCAAAAATAAAAAACCTCAGCATTATGTTCAAAATTAATTTCTACTACCATTGGTAAAGCTAGATTCTATAGTTTTCATTTAAAAATCAATACATTTCCCCTTCACAACATATAATTGAAAAAGAAGAAAGTTTGACTGATAGGCCAGATCCACTATGTAGTTCGTGGTTATAACTTTTATGTTGCTACCAATTTCAATTAGCTAAATAATTTCTCATTTTCTCTATATGCATGACAGTCTGACACATACTAAGAATATTTGATTTGTTCTCATTTGCCCCAAATTAATTTTTTCATCTTCATAATTATAAAACATTTCAAAATTGACATGTTTATACTCCAAATGGATTATAAAATCTAGATTCTTTCAATATTTGAAAATTATTAAATTCAGTACTATACTTGAAAGCAGCAACCTGACATAGTGGATAGAAGGATGGCCCAAATGAGGAGAACCTGAGTTCAAGTCCTTCTTCTGAATCATATTGTCTGTGACCCTATGGGAAAGTCACTTAACCTGCTTTTAGCATAAGTAGTCTCATTGACATTTAGCAGATGAGAAAACTGGAGCTTGGAGAGATTAGGTGATTCATTCACAGTCATACAATTAACACATTTTATAAGACTAATTACAAGTGCAGCACTATGACACTCCTCTCATAACCCTGATGATGAACAATAAAAGATATTACAGTAATGTATAAGTAGTATGGAATAGTAGAGAATTGATCTCTAAATTAAGGAGACATGGCTTCAAGTCTGAGCATAGTACGCTTCATAATCCTTTATAAATCATTTGATCTTTTCGTGTCACTGGAAAGTATTTATGCTATTAAGGAGCAGAAGAGTTGCATATCCTTATTGGATGAGGGAATTTCCTTATTGGGGTTCCTACAGAAATGAAATTACATGGACCAAAAATTTTAAAAAATCAACTAGACTAAGTTCGCTTTCATACAGTTCAAAATAGCATTAGAATTTCCAAGTGGTAAATACATACACATGGATATTATATCCTAGAATCTACATCTTTTTTAAAAAGTGGATTGAACAAAATCTGACAGTAGGGAGATGAAATGACAACATTAAATTTTTTTTCAATACATTTTCTCAAGAGATTTGAAAGTGGCTTAATTTGTATTGGTAAATTTTGTGAAACATAAATATGTAAATTAACCAAATTCATCAATTTCAACTCAATGATCTTTCTTTTATAGTGTCTGCTACTTGTAGAACATTGTGTAAGTTGTTAGAGGGGAATAAATGTGGAAGGATGATTGAATCTGTTATCTTTGTTCCAGTAGGTAGATTTTGGCTCATCAAGAGAAAAAAAGCACCAAACTTTCTAACAATTTAAGTTGCACAAAAATGGAATAGTTTTATCTCTTGGTTTTGTGAATCCCTTTTGTCACTGGAGATCATTAAGGGAAAAGTGAATGACCTTTTACTGTTTGATGATTACATTCCTGGTTTGAGTTGAAGTTGGGCTAGATGATCCACAGGACTCTTCAAATTTAAGTTTCTCTGATGATGATGATGATTATTATAATAATAACTAACATTTGCACAGTGCTTGTAATTGCCAGACACTGTGCTAAACTCTTTAAGATATTATTTCGTTTGATCCTCATAGCAACTCTGGAAGGTGATATTTTTCTCACCATTTTAAAGTTGAGGAAACAAAGGTTAAATGACTTGCCCATAGTAACATGGCCAGTAAGTGTCTAAAATTAGATTTGAACTCAGATCTTTTTAATTCCAGGTTCAGTGCTCTATATGTACTACTCTATTCTTGATAAAAATGAAGCTGAAAATCTAGTATGGAAATGTTACTCACACACATAAGTATAATTCAGAATAATGCATAAGAAATATACAAGAGAGAAGCAAATCAAATGATGAGAGGTCCATGGAAACATAAAAATCATTAAGGAATTAAGGAGGGAGATATCATGAAAGCCTTCATGGAAGACTTGGCATTTGAATTGATCTTTAAAAGATAAGTAATGAATTCCAGACATAGGGAATGTCATGAACTAGGTGTAAAAGTGGGAAGTATAATGTATTGGGTCTTAGTAGTTCCTCTAGATTTCCTGAAGCATAGAGTACATGGAAAGGGGTAGTATGAATTAATCCTAAAAAAGAAGGTTAAACTAAATTGAAGAAGGTCTTGAATTTCAGGGATTAGAAGTTTGAACTTTACTTGCCAGGGAGTAGGGAGCTATTGAATTATTTTTGAGCAGAGCACTGCCTAAATATATCTATGCAAAGAAAAGGATTCTATTGATATGTAATGGTCTTTGAAAATGAGGGACAAGTATTATTGATCTTCCATTGCACAACACAGTTTTACAAAATTGCTTATAATTCTGTTCTAAAAAAAATTCTGATTTTTTTAGAGTATTATATCATGTAGTGCTCTGTGATGAACTAGAGAGGTTAAAAAAGCTTCCAGTGATACTTCATTTTATATAAGGGAATAATAAATGTACTGAGAGTATATATTTGAATACTTTAAGGTTATTGGAAGTAGAGACCATCTTTTTAATATAATTTCATATGTTAATAAAGCATTTAAAATTATTTTTTCTGATTCTAATTCTAATAAATGAAATTTTGTACTGTAGACTTCATTGCTCTTTTGTGTCTTCTTGCTATAATAAAAATAATCATAATAGCAGCTTCCATTTATATTATACTTTATGATTTGAAAAAATTTTCCTGAAAATATTCTTTTGAGATAATGGATATAATTATTGTTTTCTTTAATTTTAGTTTATTTTTTCCAATTCCATGTAAAAGTGATTTTCAACATCCATCCATTTGCAAGTTTACAAGTTCCACATTTTTCTGCCTCCTCCCTTCCCTCCCTACTCCCATGGCAGCAAACAATCTGGTAAAACTTGTACATGTACAATCATATTTAACATATTTAACATTTCCTTATTGATTCTGTTGCCAAAAAAAAGGAATTAGAGCTAAGGGGGTAAAAAAACCTTGCGTAAGAAAGAAAGAAAATAATATCAAAAAGTCTTTAAAAAGTGAGCATAACATGCTTTGCTCTTCATTCATACACCACAGTTTTTTCCCTCTGGATGTGGAAGGCATTTTCCATAACAGATCTCTCAGGATTGTTCTTCTTACTAAGCTTCTAAGAGAAGCTTCATCCATCATTGTTCACCATCTCTCAGTGTTGTTAATATGAACAGTGTTCTCTTGGTTCTGCTCACTTCACTCAGCATCAATTCATGCAAGTCTTTCTCAACTTCTCTAAAGTCTTGCTGCTCATGATTTCTTATAGAACAATTGTACTCCACAACATTTATATATCTTAATTTATTCCCCAAATGATGAGTATCCCTTCAATTCCCAATTCTTTGCCATTACTAAAAGAGCTGCTATTAATATTGTGGAACATGTGGGCAATTTTCCCATTGTTTATGCTCTCTTTGGTTTATAGATCGAGTAGGGAATGAACAGTTTTATTGATCTTTGGACATAGTTGCAAATTGCTCTCCAGAATGGTTGGATCAGTTCAGAATCCACCACTAGGATTCCAATTTTCCTACATCCTCTTCAACATTGATCATTTTCCTTTTTTTGTCAACCTAACCAATTTGATAGGTACAGGGTGGTACCTCAGAGTTGTTTTAATTTTCAATTATCTAATCAATAATGGCTTGGAATATTTTTTCATATGAAATATAGTTTTAATTTCTTTATCTGAAAACTGTCCGTTCACATCCTTTGCCTATTTATCAATTGGAAAATGACTTGTAATCTTATAAATTTGATTCAGTTTTCTATATATTTTAGAAATGAGTTCTTTATCAGAAATTAGCTGTGAAAGCTATTTCCCCCAGCTTTCTACATTCTTTCTAATCTGGGCTACATAGATTTTATTTGTGCAAACCCCTTTTTAATTTAATATTGTTAAAATAATTCATTTGGCAATTCATAATGTTTGTATCTCTGGTTTGTCATAAACTTCTCCCCTCTCCATAGATCTGACAGCTAGAGTATTTCCTATTCTCTTAATTGGTCTATGATATTACCTTTTATGACTAAATCCTGTACCCATTTCAACCTTATTTTGGTATAGGGTGTGAGATACGAATTTAGGCCATTTTTGCTATAGTATTTTCCATTTTTTCCAGCAGATTTTGTCCAATAGCAAGTTCTTATTCCAGAAGCTAGAATCTTTAGATTTATCAAACAATAGAATACTATAGTCATTTACTACTCTTTCTTTTGTACCCAATTTAATCCACTGATCCATTTCTCTATTTCTTGGTCACAGACAATTTTTATGACTGCCACTTTATAATATAGTTTTAGATCTGGCACAGCTGGGTTGCCTTCATATGCATTTTTCATCAATTCTCTTGATATTCTTGATCTTTTGTTGTTCCAGATAAATTTTGTCGTTAATTTTTCCTACCACTATAAAATAGTATTTTGGAAGCTTGATTGGTATAAATAATTTAATTTGAACAGAATTGTCATTTTTATTATATTAACTCCACTTAACCATGAGTAATTGATATTTTTCCAATTGTTTGGATCTGACTTTTATTTGTTTGAAATGTATCTTGTAGTTGTGTTCATATAGTTTCTGGGTTTCTCTTGGCAGGTAGATTTCCAAGTATTATATGTTGTCTACAGTTATTTTAAATGGAGCTTCTCTTTCCATCTCTTTCTCTTGGTCTTCATTAGTCATATATAGAAACGCTGATGTGGGTTTATTTTATATCTTGTTATTTTGATAAAGTTGTTAATCATTTCAAATAGTATTTTAGTTTATTTTCTAGGGTTCTTTATGTATACCATCATCTGCAGAGATTGAAAATTTTGTTTCCTCCAGATCTAAATATTATTAATAGCATTTTGAAAATGAAAAAAATACATAGATGTCAAATTGTTGTTTTGTTTTGTTTTTCCCTTTCTCACATCTAAATGTAGAAATAAGACTTTAACCCAAGCCTTCTGACTTTAGATCTAATACCTTTCCCATGAAATTGCTCTTCAAATAAATAACCCTGATCATTAACAACAACAGAAACACATGGAGGGCACCTTAGAGAGCTGGTCACAGAAAAAGGAAGACAGCTGCAAGTCTCACCTCTGACAGGTGCTAATTGTGTGATGCTCAGCAATTCCCTTCATCTGATTCCACTGAGATAGTAATTTGCAGTTTTGAATTTGTAGAGAGTTTTCTTCCTCACTTCTTCCCAAGGAAATTTCTATATCATAAAATCATAGGTCTCAATCAAAAGAGGGGAAAAAGTATTTACATTAGGGGATTGTTTATTTGTTGATTTTTACATTAAACCAAGTTTTGAAGATTATTTTGTTTTGTTTTTCTTTAATTTTAGGCCCAAGCATTAACATTTTCTTATAGCAGCAAAAACATTTGCCTCTAGGGATAAGGAACAATCGTTATCTTTATTATCATAAAAAAAGAAAGTCAGCATATTTGAAATGTCTGACTGTCACTCTAAATCTGTATCTTTGCTGTAGATGAAATTATGGAAGGGTCAACTCAGTAGTGAACTGTTTGAGATGATTGAGCAAATTGAATCAACAATAGCAACAAAAAGTTAGTTTGTACCTAGTTACAAATAGATAATTAGGAACTATGTGCTGCATAGCTTTGAATAATAAGTCTTTGCTTTACTTTTCCCATCTGAAAAAATCTCATAGTGTGATTTCTTTCCACATACAGGCACTATAAATTTATAACATGTATTTGCCTCTGAAGAGTTGAACCAGTAAAAGTTTATGTTTTGCTAATTTGATGTTGTTACTCTTTTTAGTCAGTATAATAGTATGCTGATAATAACCTGCATGTCATGATTCTCTATTGAAATTTTTGGAGAAGATAGTAATTAGAAAATGAGGCCCAAAACATTTTTTGACCAAAATTAGGATAGAACAAGTGTCAAGTAAACTGTGTGAGATCACCATGAGGGAACTGGAAACATACACCAGCTGGTGTGGTTCATATTAGCAAATTTCCCCTTTGTATGAATCATCACTTTTGGGAACTGTTGCCTCATGTCCATTAATAGAAGTTCTGCTTATTTTCACTAGTTTTCCTTTCCATTTAATCTCATAAACTATCTGTGTGATGAAACACTTGTGTGGATGTGGTGGCAACAAAAGTGGAGGGTAGAGAGAAAAATTTTAGAATGAAAATTGAATCATTAGTACTTTATAGGTTTGTTGATATGCATGCTCGTGCTTTCTACAACTCTCCAATCAATTGCAAACAAAGCACTAATTGTATAAAATTCCCAGTGAAACTCACTTGAATAAAAAGGAACTAAAGTAATACATGGTCATGACAACAAAATGAATAATTATACATGGTCTTACATTATACAAAGTTTATAATCTAATTCCAAAGTTCTATTTCTTGGGCTCTAAAGGTAATTTCTGGAATGAATTTCCATTCTGAAAATGAAGACATTTCATAGTTTAATGGGAAGCTCACTAGCTCTAGGTTTAGAGGATCTGAGTTCAAAGACAATCTCTGTCCCAAACTATTTGGACCTGAGTTCAAAAACAATCTCTGTCCCAAACTATCTGAATGACTCTGGACAATTTATAACTTTTCTGGGATCCAAGTTTCTCATCTATATAATGAGGGGGTTGGACTAAGTAGCCTGAAAAGTGCCTTTCTTAAAGGACAGATCTGATTTTGTCACATCTCTGCTCTCCATTACTCTATGAGCTGGCTTCATGCCTTTGCATTTATTGCTTGTCCCTTAGAATGTGATTTCTTAGTTTATTTACAGATTCTGCTGAAATGCCACCTTCTACATAAAGCTTTCTCTGATCTCTCAGAATCTTCCCTCCACCACAAATTATTCTATTTTGTATTTAACTTATATATACTTATATAGGTATTTGTTATCACTTCAGGAACAGTGCTGTGTGTGTTTGTGTGTGTGTGTGATATTCTCAGTGCCTAACACTGTATTTACAACATAATAACTGCCAAATCATGTAGTGCTTTGTTAGCAAAATGTGTTAAAAGATGTTTTAGTAATTTCATGGTAAAAATAATGAAGATAGGTTCTCTTTTAGCAGATTTATCAGGAAGTTTTTGATTCTTATTAAAGATGTTTTTCATTTATGAAGTCTTGAGTTTTTGCAGAATGATTACTTTTCCATTAAATGTACCCAAAATACAGACACTGAAATAAATTGGACAGAGAAAGACTGTTTAAATGGGGTTTTTAGTGATGATCATATATATATGATCATATATATGTATGTATATATATAAAGTATATGCTTATTGAATCGCTGATTGACCCTAGATATCTTCCAAATCTAAATTTATGATCATCGCTACTTTTCTCTCTCTTTGCTTTCTAGGTGACTTCATCAATTCACAGGGTTTTAATTCTCATCTCTGTTTTTATTAATGTCCAGTAATAGCACATGCTATGTAGCAAGCAAATTAATAATAATAATATGGGAAATTGGGGCAAGTAAGCATAAATAATTGATTCCTGTTTTACTTTCTGGTTCCACACCCTGAACACAATAATGTGCCATCTCATTCTAGTTAAAGAACCTATATTAATCTATAAACCCCAGAGAATAGAGACAATTTCTTTTTCCTAAGGTTTTCCAGTGCCAAAAAAAGTTTGACTTATAAACAGACAAAATTTTTGTGGTTGAGATGAGTAGTGAATCACCTCACCTCTCAGACCATTGGGACAATCAGGTACCTGGAAAGGTAGAAAGGACTTTGCTTAGTAATGTGACTGCTGGTGGTAATTCTACCTCTATTGTCCTTAAGTTTCTTTTTTGAACAAGTTAATAAAAGTATCATTTAGCCCCTGGGGGCAGGGGCTAAATGCCCTGAGGCATTGCCCACACTGCTCCTTGCTCTTACACCCTTATTGTTCATCCTGTGAAAATTGTCTTAAATTCACCATACCCATGTACAGCTGTTTCTAGTTACTATAATAGGGCCTAACTACTAAGAGAATGGAAGAAAAACAAGGACAAAAATCAGATTCAGAGTCATAAGAGACAAAGGAAATGTGTTTTGCAAATTATTATAATTGTTTTTTACTGGGTCTGTTATAAGGAACTCCTAGTGAGGAAATTTCTTCTGCCAATATGGGTCAATATGTTCTCTGTATTTATGTCTTAGAGAATTGCCTGAAGAATAGGAAGGTGCTAAGAGTCCCAGTCTCTCTGAATCAGAAGTGAGATGTGAACCTAAGTGCTTAGCATGCCACACTGCACACCCATTAAGTTGTGATTACAAGGTTAACTTAACTCCACTCTGAATCCCATACAAACCAGCAGTGAAAGTGGACATTTGAATGTCCATGTCCCTATGCAAGTTAGACCTTTCATCCTGTCAGTTCTTATTGGGAGGGAAGGAGAAAGTAAAAGGAGAGGGGAGTCCATCCATCCATTTTTCTCTGCTCAATGTACCCTTTAATGCTCATTTTAACATGGTTTCTTCTGTTTTAGGGATTCATAATGAGGTCCTAGTACCTGTGGGGATGACTAAGGTAGTCAGTGGTCCATTAGGTGAAGGGATTCACTTCTCATCTCATCCACAGCTGCTCCTTTGTCATGAAACTTGATGTTCAAATAGAAACTGCTAAAGACAATAAAGAGGAAAAGTCTTTGTGGTCCAACCTAACCACATGTCTTGACTCAGAGCTCATCAGCTTCTGCACTGACTGACTTCCTTCCATTTTCCCCCTTTCTTTTTAAAATGTGTATGAATGCTAAAGAGAATATGGCCAGTTTATTACTGCTGCTGCCATATAATCTTTTATATACTACAACTGGTGCCAGGGATAATTTCAGGGCTTGTGCAGCTGTAAGGGTATCAGCCAAGGCACAGGTGTTCTTGAGTTGATACTTAGACATTCCCTCCAGGGAACTGTAGTTGCTGAGATAACAGTTCTAAATAAACAACCAACTGAGATGTCTAGACAGCCCATCATAAATGAGTTTATTTCTTCTCTGAAATACTTTCATTTAGCCTCTGGAACCTGGTCTGTCTTAAGACAGAATATACACTTAAAATTTCACTAAATTGTTTTTGTTAATCTGTTATCTTCAATTGGTACCCAGAAAACATGTGCATAAAGGCAGAGAGATCAGAAATAAAATATGTATTTGGGAATAGCTTTCTTGTCATTTTAATTAATCACACTTAATGGGGCCTCTAAACATATCCTTATGTGCACAATCCTGAATGTGTATATGATAATCTTTATAATTTACATATGTATTTAAATTGTGGTTCCTAGACACAGTTAGTAATCTTCCCTAATAGGTGCAATCTGTGGTTGCTGGCATGAAATTTAATTACCTGGAAAATTCAGTATCTCATTGATGTTGAATTAGAGGGATTACCATCTGTATTACTCATTTTAATCCTTTATGGTATGTTATGGCTTGTTAATTTACAGAATAATAATTTTCCATTCACATTTTTTAATTAGGGCTTTGCTAGCAAAAAATTTAGAGGTATTTCTATCACTTCAAGGTAAAAATAACAAAGGTAGGCTGTATTCTAGCAGTACGAAATTCTTATTTAAAGATGTTTTCCATTTATGGAGTCTGGAGACTTTACACACTGATTGCCTTCTCCGTGAAATATACCCAAAATGTAGACACCATAATTTATTTAACAGAGAAAGACTTTAAATAGGCAACTTGATTATGTATTTCCAGATGATCATATATTTATATGTAGCATTAAAGCAGGAATGGGAAAGGAATAACCTTGTAGATCACCTCTCTGTCAGAAGAGGAATAACTTTTTTCATCATAGGTTCTCCAAATATATGATTGATTATTGAACAAAATTATTATCTTTCAAAGTTGTTTCCTTTCTAATATTGTTAATATATACTCAGGATTCTCTAAAATAGTTTCATAATTTTTATGGTGTAGGATTATTTTATTGAATTCATAAAATTCTTCAAAGGAAGGCACCTCTCTCAAATTCTAATTCTTTGCTTTCCTTTGTTTTTTTTTTAGTGGTTGCTTCAGAATCTAAAAGTTTTTTTTTTTACTTAAGACTATTCCACCCCAGTATTACCCTCTCTCTTAACCCATCCTCCTCACAATTCCTGATTGTTTTCCCATTGAACTTGATGTATTTCTCTAGCAAACTGTGAGTGTATCTATTATCTTTCTGTGTGTATTTAGTCCTCTTTACCCATCTTAGATAAGAATGAAATTCATGTAACATCTCTCCTCTATCCCTTCTCTACATTTGTTTCCTCTTTCTTTTATAGATTCTAATTATGAAAAATTGATGAAATAGAAAATTGAGTCCAAAGATAATGGACTAGGTTGTGAGCAAATTATTTAGAATTAAAGTATATGTTTTTCCTTTCTGGTAATAATTGGTGAACTTCAGAATTTGAAAGACAAATGGACTATCAATTGCAATCATACAATTCAGTATTTTTGCTTAGCTATTTTAGGGGAATGAGTTTTGCAAGTGAAATTGTCTGAAATCATGCTTAATCAAAACAAATTAAATTAATAATAGTAATGATGGAATTGTATGCAAGGTTTTATTCAGATCTAATAGTTTATAAGTATATGCCATGCTTACCTTGCCATTCTCAGCTTCTCATCTTTGAACTTCAGTAAATTTGTATTTTCTTTATTTACATGTTATAGTATTATGCATATCATTCTTTTCATTCTTTCTTATTCATTGCATTACTTCTTACCAAACTTTCCATGTTGCTCTGAATTATTTATATTTACCTATCCTTGTAGTAAAATAATAGGCTAAATAATATTCCATTTCATCCACATCTTATAATTTGTCAAGCTACCTACTATTGCTGAACACATATTTGTTTTCCAGCTTTTTATTATTATAAGAATCTTTTTTGAATATATAAACTTTTCTTGCTACAACTGCCATCCTTGAGTGCAGTCTTTGGGTAGAAGATATTCAGATCTACTGAATTATTCCAAATTGTTTTCCACAAGGACTGGATCAAATAGCATCTCCATCAGTAGTGAGTAAGCATTCGTTTCTCCCACGGTCACTCCAGTATTGAATTATTCCATTTATTGCCATCTTTGCTAATTTGATGGTCATGAGATGGTATCTCAAAGTTGCTTTAATTTTAATTTCTCCAGTCAGTGATTCTGAACACATTTTTTAGATGGTGATTGATCACTTGAATATATTCTTTTGAAATTGTTTATATAATTCCAGTCCATTATTTCTAGTTTATAGATGAGGAAACTAAGACTGACAGAATGAATGACTTGACAGTTAGCTATCATGAAATAAAACAGGAATGAAGGAATTTTTTTTCAGCCTTTACAATGTCTAAAGCATAGTGCTGGAATACAATTGCTGATTTTATAAATAGAAAAGTACGACAAATTCCTCTTCTTGAGCTTATATTCTAATGGGGGAGATAGTTCCTATAGAAGGTCTTAGCTGCAAATCAGACAGAAAGTTCTCATAGATTTCAAACAAGTGGTAACGTTAAAAATAGATACTACAACTTCAGAATCTTGGTCTATGTTCTTTCCATTATACCAATCTGTTTCCTGTATTGTGTTTTCTGTTACTATAGTTACATAGGGTAATCATCATAACTATTATAATTATGATTGTTACCATTTATAGAATATACTAAAGTTTGCAGAGAATTTATACATGTTAATTCATTGAAAGAATGTAATTCTTCTAGAAGAATAGTTTCTTATATAGGGCTTCCATTTTTCTTTATTAGATTATTTAAAGAAATGAAAGGATAACAACTAATAATGTTTTCAATTAATATTGGTGAGGTATTTTAGGATAGATGACCACACACTAAGATTTACATTTTGGGTTTCAGATTTCCTGTACATGATGCCTCCTGGTTAAGGATTAAACTGGATGGTTTGTTTCTCCCATACATTAAAATAGAAAAAAATTAAAATAAACATATCAAACTATGATGCGTTAGGTACTTATGAAAAGAGGAACAATAACAAAAGTAGTACAGAAATATAATTGCATCTATATTTAGACATGTATTTAATCTATTTTTTGAAATTTTTGTTGTTAAAATCATTTTTCATATGTATTCAAATTTTTGTGACTCCATTTAGGGTTTTCTTTGCAAAGATCTTGGAGTGGTTTGCCATTTCTTTCTCCAGCTCATTTTATAGATGAGAAAACTTAGAGATACAGAATTAAGTGATTTTTTTTCAGGATCCCACAGCTAATAAGTGTCTCAGACCAGACTTGAACTCAGGAAGATAAGTTTTCTTGACTTCAAGTCTATTACTCTAATTACTTCACCATTTAGCTACCCATTTTTAAGAATACTGTTCCCTTAAAGACCTATTACAATATCTGACTCATATGTGGAGGTGACCTGGAATTCGTAAAGGCTATGATACCTGAGTGTAGACATTTGGAAGCCTGCCAAATAGGACTGGGCAGCTAGATGGCACAGTCGATAAAACACCAAGTCAGGAAGATGAGTTATAATCCAACATCAGACATTAGCTGTGTAAGCTTGGGCAAATCATTTTACCTTATTTGTCTCAGTTTCCTCATCTGTGAAATGAGTTGGAGAAGGAAATGCCAAACTCCTCAAGTATCTGTGTCAAGAAAACCCCAAATGGGGTCATGAAGAATTGGACACAATGAATAGACACACACACACACACAAACACACACACACATACACACACGCATGCACACACACATGGCTATAATTTTGTACATTCCCAGTTCAAATTTCAAGGAATACAATCTTTTGTTATCCTGGTAACAGTCTTACTATACTTGAAAACCCTTTTTGATTATTCTGCTATGGTTCCTTCTAGTTTGGCATTCTGTAGACTTCTGAGGGTTGCTTCTTTCCTGACTAATGTGCAGTGAATCTGGCCTGAGTTTCACCTTTAAGGATTCTATTTGTACCTGTACTACTTGAGAGAAGATACTTGTAAAATTAATAAAGCTAATCAAATAAACTAGAAATACCAAGTTTAATTTCCAAATATCAGAGAGATCAATGTTTGGGACTGGGCCAGCTGCTATGAGTCCCTCAATTTCCCCTCTTCCCCTTCCCTTTTTCGCTCTTGGCTTCTGTAACTTTTGAGCTTTTTGTTTAACTATTTGGCTCTCATTTGAAAAGAGAGAGATTTTCTTTTTTTCAAGGTTGACACATCTTGGTGCTTAAAATCATAGGAAATTAGTATTAGAAGGAATGTTTATAATTATTCAATCTAAGATGAATATAATTCAGGAACTAATTCTACAATATTATTGACAACTCATCTATTTTCTACTTAAATGCTTCCAACAACAGAAGACTTCACAGAGAACAGCAGAGAATTTCACAAAGCAGTTCATTCCATTTTGGACAGTTCTCATATTTACAGATTGCTTCCTTATGAAGTTCCCTTAACTGTAGCATTTTGGGTTCTTGCCACTGGACTCAAATGACCCTGGAGGAGAGAGTGAGTCTGATAACTTTTCATAGTCCTGCTTCATTTAAATCCAGTTCACTTGCAAGTCAAAATATCACCCTCCTAATGTCGTTGGTGCTCTTCCAGGAAAAAAAAAATAGGACAAACAACAATCTGTGACAATCAGTAGCTGCTCCAATGGGGACCCAACTAGACAGTTCTAATTGGGCAATGCTCTTTCCTTCCTTCCTTCCTCCCTTCCTCCCTTCTTTCCTTCCCATCCTTCTCTCCTGCTCCCCTCCCTCCTTCCCACTCTCCTTCCCACCCTCCTTCCCTTCCTCCTTTATTCTTCCACTCCTTCCTTCCCTTCCTCTGTTCTCTCCTTGCTGGGTTTGGAGGGCTAGAAGTTTTTTTTTTTCTCTTCCCCACCTATCTATTCTATCATTTAAAAAAAATGGTAATTAATTCTTTTGTCTCAAGTAGTTTCATTTAT
Source organism: Macrotis lagotis (assembly GCF_037893015.1). Lineage (NCBI taxonomy): Eukaryota > Metazoa > Chordata > Mammalia > Peramelemorphia > Peramelidae > Macrotis > Macrotis lagotis. The sequence goes on from NC_133663.1 coordinate 177,925,318, forward strand.
GTTTTCTTGAAATAAAGCTCTGGAAAAAGCAGGGTTTAATAAATGTCCATAGGGATTCAAATGGAACTACCTGACCATGCCTTAAACAAAAAATCACACTGGCTCTCACTGATAGGACAATAATAGATCCTAGTCCAAGCCTCACTTGGTCATTGTTTGGGTTTTGATGGCTCAGAGTGAATACAAATAGCAATTATTTCTGTTTTGACAATATTATCCTCTCCTCCTTGAGTCTGTTTTGAGTAGGCAAACTAAGCCATCTTTTGCCTCATTTCTTACCTAGCCTTAAAGCATTGTATGGTTGTTGTCTCAGAAAGACCCTAGTTTAAAAAGGTCAGCTGTCTCCAGCTGCAGTTGGAGTCATCTCCAGTCAATCTTACCACCAGTCTTAGAAGACCCTGGAGGAGAGAATAAGGCTGATGACTTTTGCACAGCTCTGCCTTAATTAAATCCAATTCACTTACAAGTCAAGACACTACCCTCCTGATGTCATTGAACCTCTTTGAAAATGAAGGACAAACAACAATCAGCACTTATCAGATGTCTCTGAAGTCTGACCACAGTGACTTATAGATCATCCAATTTCGACCCACCATTTGATTAATTTCTATATATTTAATTTGTTATTTTGAAATTTATTGCAATCTGGGGTTTGTTGGAGTAATTATATCTTCCTTAATGAAATTACAATTTTTTTGAATTAATTAGTTCAGCCCCCACTCTGATTTTTAATATAAATTATTCAATGAACTAGAGATTATGAAATTATGAGATTGTGAAATAACTAAAATAAATAATTTATTACCAAATTGGATCAATAGTAAACATATAAATCTTTCATTCTTTTTATATCTATGTATCTATCTATCATCTATCTATCTATCTATCTATCTATCTAATCTCCCTACCTGCCTACCTACCTACCTACCTACTATTTATATTGGCCAGGAAGAGCATCATCATTAAAGTAACCTCAAAATTCAAAATAGCAATATCTGACTTCTCTTAACTTGCTTGAAAATTCAGTCTCAAATAATTCAACTCACTCTAGATAATTAATAAAGTCTTAGCATCTAAGAGAGGTTAAGTCAATAAGAATTTTTAAAGTATTTATCATGTGCTGGATAATATGGTAAACACTGGGAATAAAAATACAAACAGAAAGATGCCTGACCTCAAGGAGCTTACATTCTATTGAGGGATGACAAGGCATGAAAGGAAGTTGAAAAGTAGAGGGAGAGGGGAAAAGAAGATACCTTCCTGGAGGTATGGTGAAGAGAATCAGGGGTAATTACAAGTGAATCTGAATAAGAATGAGTATAAAGTTAGATTGGACATTTTTCTTCTAATGAAGTTTCCAATTGGAAGAAGGGGCATCAAGGGAGAAATGTGAGAAGGAGCAGAAAAAAAATTCCATAATGAGGAGATAACAGGGCAGATTGAACTTCCATGGTAACAATATTTCTGTGGCATAGTAGAAAAAGTCTAGAGAGTTGACTGAAGCCCCAAGAGTCAATTAGTCAATAATTCTTAATTAAGTGTCTAGAATTAACATAGCATGCACTGTGCTAAGCACTGAGAATAGAAAGACAAATGACAGTTCCTATCCTTATGAAACTCACAATCCTTGGGGAAATGACATTCAAATAACTATTTACAAATAAGTATTTTATAAGATAAATAAAAATAATCCCCTAGAATTAAGAGGAATTGGGAAAAGTTTCTTATGGAATGTAGGATATTAGCTGAGAAATGAAACTAAGAGATAGAGAAAAGGAAGGAGATTATTCCAGGATTTCAATTTTGTTGTTCAGTTGTGTCTGATTCTTCATGACCCCATTTAAGGTTTTCTTGGCAATGATACTGGAGTGGTTTGTAATTTCCTTTTCTAGCTCATTTTACAGATAAGAAAACTGAAGTAAATTGAGTTGAAACTTGCCCAGGGTCATATAACTAGTAAGTACCTGAGGTCAGATTTGAACTCAGGAAAATTAATCTTCCTGACTCCAAGCACTCAAAACCTGGCACTCAATCCACTGTGACACCCAGATTCCCCTATCCCAGGCCTGGGGAATAAAAATGCCTGGATCTGAGAGATGTAGTTTCTTCTTTAAAGATTAGCAAGAAAGTCAGTTTCACTGGGTCAAAGAATACCTGAGAGATATTTTTCAAATAGGGACCTTATGGTTTGGGCCTTAGCTATAGAAAAATAATTTTGGTGAGAGAAAGAGAAAGAAAGAGTTAAAGAGAGAGACATACCAGATAGGTTCTTTTCTTTTCTTCTTTCTTTCTTCCTTTCTTCCTTCCTTCCTTCCTTCCTTTCAAAATAGTGACATTCTCTATGAAATATGCTTTTAAAAGATGGATCATACTTATTTTGAACAGAACTCTTCCTCTTTATAATTTTTACCCATATAATCTATTTCTTATTATCAATCACACAGCATAAATCTCATCCCTCTTTCTGCATGAGTTTTTTTTAACAAGAACTAAATAAAATACAAGTACATGAGAAAATCCTAAAAAAAAAGATATTTATAAGAATTCTTTAAAGATTTGAAAGAGAGAGAGAGAGAGAAAGAGTTAAAGAAAGACAGAGAGACATACCAGACAGGTTCAAGAGCATCAAATTATTAAATAGTACCTGTGGTTCAGAAGGGTCAAGATTATATACCAAATATTAATTAGAAAATAGAGTTTGGTGCCAAATTTATGTTTTAAAAATATGGTAAATGGAAATTAAATTAGTGAATGGGATTAAACAAAGTGTCCTTCCTAAAGATTCTTCTAGATCCCCCTCCAAAAATTACAGTAAATGATAGACTATTGATTTTCCTCCCTCATATTCAGAAATTTCATGTCTGAAAACATTAAAGAATATTATTAAGCTGTAGATTCTGGCTTCTCAAAGTGATTGCAATGAAGTACAAATTTTTCAGGTTCTCCCCAAACTGAAAGTAAGGGTATCAAGAACAAGCCTGGGAAGATGATGATGATGATGATGATGATGATGATGATGATGACGACGATGACAACGACGATGATGATGATAGAAGTAGATAGGATAGTGGTTAAAATGCTGGAACTGTACTCAAGAAGGCTCATCTTCATGAGGTCAAATCTAGCCTCTGACACTGACTGACTGTGTTACCCTAGGCAAGTCACTTAATTTTATTTGCCTCAGTTTCTTCATCTACAAAAATGAGTTGGAGAAGGAAATGGCAAATCAGTATAATATCTTTGCCTAAAAATTCTGAAATGGGGTCATGAAAAGTCACACATGAGTGAAGTCAACTAAACAACAATGATGATAATTGTTACTTATATAGAACTTATTATATGTTAAGTACTTCTTTACAAATATTATCTCAATTGATCCTCACAACAACCCTAGGAGATATGTACTATAATCTCCATTTAACAGATGGGAAAACTAAGGCAGAGAAAGATTAAATGACTTGCCCAGAGTTACATAACTGGTAAGTATCTGAAATTAGATTTAAACTCAGGTCTTTTGGCTCACAAACCAGGTACTCTGTGCATTTTACCTCCTGGCTGCCTGTAGACAGGGACTAATTTCTGAAGAACTTAAAATGCTAGATGGAGAATTTCTTATTTGGTCAGTGGAAGGTAGCTACTTGGTATAATGGGAATTTTGCTATGTTTGGAGCCAGAAAGACTTGAGCCAGAATCTTGCTTCAGACAGATTTGTTGTTGCTTAACTTCTTTCAGTCTACTTTCTCAGCTGTAAAATGTGAATAGTAATTAATAGAACCTACATTCCTAGGTTGATTTGAAGGTCAAAAGATGTATCATATGAATATATGTGTGTGGGAGAATAACAAAATTATGCTTTGGAAAAATCACTTGTAAATATTAAATTAGGGAAAGACTTGAAACAGAAGGACTAATATGAAATCTATTTGAATAATACAGGTGATGAGTCTAAACAAGGGTGCTGACCACATGAAAGGAAATAATTGAACATACCTGGGAGATGTGCTGATATAAATAACAAGATTTGCCAGCTAATGGAACCTGTATAGTGAGAGTGACAATTGGAGAACAATCTTGAGAGTATAAGTCTGCTGACTGGTAGGATGGTGGTTCTCTCCACAGTAATAGGGAAACTTAGAAGAAGTTTGGATTTGAGGCATATGTGTATATGTGTGGGAGGGGAATATATCTTTTGTTTTGAACATATCAAGAATGATATGTCTAAGGGAAATTCACTGTGAAATGTCTTTTAGACAGTTTGTCAAATGGAAGCTTAGCTCAGAGAGCAGGGCTTGAAGATGGATATATATGGTTATGGATATGATATAGATATGGTATACTATGTAAATATATGAATCTATTCATATACATGTATGTGCATGGAAGTTATTTGCTTAAGTATGCTAATTGCATTCTTAGGAGTTACTGAAATCACTAAAAGAAAGAGTAAAGAAAGAAAAGAGAACGCTGGGGTTTACTCACAGTTAGTGGAATGACATTGAGGCTAATCCACCTGTCTGAGGAATGGACAGGTAGAAAGAGAACTAAGGCAGATGTCATTATAATCTGAAGAAGAGAGATTTTGTAAGGATAGAAAGTGGTCTATCTTCTCAAATGTTTCAAAGAAGTCAAGAATGATGAAGACAGAGGACAGGTCATTATATTTAGCAATGAAAAGCTCATAGATTTTATTCTTTAGGCCTGAATTCATTGAGAAACAAGTACTCTTCCTTTCCCTTCTAGACTGGAGAGTTAATGGTTTTGAGACAGGATCCAACTCAAATAGAAAGAGAAGAAATAAAGTTTGTTTCTATTTGTGGAGTTTTCCTCATAATCTCTATCCATATCTTATTCTGGGAGTAGTCTTCTTCAAACTCATTTTTTACTTATCTGCATATTTTTATTTTTTTCAAGCAAAATTAACATCTGGTTAGTTGTCTAATATAATCTGCTTAAATTTCTAATAATTTTTGATGTGTTCCCACCTCCTCAACTCATAAAAGATACAGGAAATTTCTAATAATTTTTGATGTGTTCCCACCTCCTCAACTCACAAAAGATACAGGAAATGTTTACATGCAGATGTTCTGCTTTGGATTTAAAAAAAAGCAACGATAACACATTTAATATAGTATTCTGAGGAAATGTTTTGAAAGAAATAGAGACAACTGTTTTGGGAATTTGTCATGTATTTCAGGCACAACTCAATTAATTTTGAATTTAGTGTCTTTTGTGAAAAATTTTAATATAGTCAATATTTCTGCATGTTACAGAAATTTTTGGATACAGATAACTATGAGACAAGCAATTTCTATTTACCTTTTTAATACATAGTGTGTGAGTATGACCACTAGAGGGCAGAAGTATCATAAACAAAAGTAAAACTGCTGCATTTTATTTTCAAATGCGATTACATCACACACACACACACACACACACACACAACTTTGGAATGAAGAGATTAAAAGAACATTACCCCTTTAACTATGAGTATCCATTGGTATACATAATCTTTAGCAGATCCCTTATGGAGAATTTTGTGTGTGCTAGAGATGCCACACAAGATGAACAAGAATGGATAAATTGTGTTCTTTATTACTATAATGGATAGATTGCTGGACTAGGAGTCATGGCAATTTGGGTTCAAATCCAGTCTCAGACACTTTCTAGCTATATTATGCTGGGTGAGTAGCAACCTCAGGTTCTCACTTTTCTCAAGTGTAAAATGAACATAATAGCACCTACTTGTGAGGTATCAAATTAGATAGCATAATAAAACATTACAATTCTTTAACAGAGTAGGCATTTAATAAATGTTTTCTTTCTTTCCACCATTAGTGGGGGAAATGCTTATATTAGTGACATCACAGATCTATTTGAGTATTGTTTCCCTTACCCCTATTCTCAATGGTTCTACCCTTAGTCAGAAATGCAACTTGGAGAACCCCAAGGAAGGGCTTTAGAAATCTTTCTGAGACATCTTTTCAATTGTTCAACAATCCATACTTACAGGAAATCAAAAACTCATCTAGCCCAACTCATGTCTGAATAGGAATCCTTTCCATAGCATCTCAGACTCAGAATCCATAGCAGTGTTTCAGCCTTTACTAATAAATAACTCTGCATTCATTATCTCTCAAGAAAGTTTTCGTTTAGTTTGCCATTATGTTGAACCAACATCAACATCTTTGCAACTTTTCTCTTTTCTCTTATTTCTTTCTCTGGGATCAAACAGAACAGATTGAATCCCTATTCTGCATAACAATTCTTCAAAATGAAAAGAGGGATCATGATGTAGTAATAAAATAATAATAATAATAATAATAGCATTTATATTATTTTTCAAGATTTTCAAAGTATTTTACAAATATTTTATCCTCATAACAAACTTGGGATGTAGGCACCATTATTATTCCTATTTTACAGAGGAGGAAACTGAGTCAGACAGAAGTTAAGTGACTTATCCAGAGTCACAAAGCTAGCAAGTGTATGAGTTTGATTAGAAATTGATTTTTCTTCAAAGAGTGCTTAACTCGGAGTCGGGTGAGATTTGTGTTTGAATCCTACCTTTGACATCAGTTATCTATTTGACCATAGGCAATCCTCTTAACCTCTGCCTGCTTCAATTTTGTCATCTTTAATGGGGATAATGAAATTATCTGTAGTAACTGTTACAGGAAGTTGTTGCAAGGATTGAATAAGGTAATTAGACAAAATATTTCATATAAATCAACAGTGTTAACTTAGTTGTCAAAGCAGTTTAATGATATCCTAAAGTATACTGAGAGACATAAATCCAGGAAGAAGAAACTAGTTCCATTTTATTCTACCCTGATAGAACTACAAAAGGTATACTGGATCTAATTCTAGGTGTACCATTATAAGAAAGATATACTTATAATGAAATGCATCTAAAGAGTGAGGAGAAAAGAATGAATCTGGATAGAGTGCCTGGAATGAGGAAGACACATCTTCCTAAGATCAAATCTGACCTCAGACACTCAATAGCTGTGTGATCCTGGAGAAGAAATGAATGAGCTGGAGAAGAAAATGAAAACTACTCCAGTGTTTTTGCCAAGAAAATCCAAAATGCAGTCATGAAGAGTCAAACACAACTGAAAAACAAGCAAGTAATATACCTGTATAGTGAAAAGACAGAGGAACATAAGATACAAGTTAAAAGAAGTCTCATATAGTGAAACAGAACATTGGCTTTGGATTCAGAGTACCTGAAATCCAGTCCCTTCTTTGAACTATGCATATGACTTTGAGCAAGTCATTTAACTGCATTGGGCTTGAGTTTCCTCATCTGTAAAATTAGGTTGGTATTAGATGGTTTCTGAAGTCCTTTGCCCTTTCTAGTACTTTCATTATGATTCTATGAAATGGGGTTGGTCAGCCTGGAAGGGAGAATATTAGGAAGTATATAATAGAGCTCCCAACTATTTTATAGGATATGAAAGACTGTCACATACAAAAAGGAGACTTGTTCCTTCCCAAAAGAAGCAGAGGCAATAAGTGAAATTACAGAGTAAAAAATATAGGTTTTGTGTGATAAAAAATTACCCAATAATTAGAGCTGTGCCCATGTAGATCTGGTTTCTCATGATATAGTCAATTCCATTTTGCTTGAGTAAACATTAAACATCTTTTGCTTTCCAAGCAATATGCTTGCAGTTCGTGATACAAAGAGAAACAAAACAGTTCCAGTCCTCAAAGAGCTTACAATCTAAAGTCGTTGTTATGATAGGAGGTCAGTGGCACAAAGTAGACATAAGAAATTGAATAGGAAGCTTGGACAAAATAATTTCAAGAGTGAGCATTGGCTAATAATTGGGTTTGTGGGTGGGAAATGGAAAGAGGGCAGGGATGTGCTGAAGTCATCTTTTGAGGCTGACAAGAGCTATTTGTCAAATTTTCAGGGTGAGCATTTACATCTTTAGAAATACAATCAGGACTTGATTTATTGCTTTATTGATTTTTCTAACATGAAGAAAATGTTAAAAATATAGATGAAATTTAAAAGCATGTTGTGATTTTCAGAAAGTCAGCTGTTATACATTGCTGGCATATCTCTGATATGAATCTTCATCTGAACTGAATATTCTAAAATATAATGCTAAGGACAGAGTGCATTCTAGGCTGCACCCTCTGGAAAAGAAATGTGAATGAAAATATTGTGAATGAGGAGCAGCTAGCAAGACTTTTTGATCAAACTGGAGAGTGCAAAATGGGTAGAAAAATAAAAGAATAAAATAAAATAAGAATAGAAAAGGTATTGTGAAGGGCATAAAATGAAAACCTTTATTTGTATTTTGTTCTAGACTCAAAGAACCATCAAAGATATTGGAGTATGGATGTGATATGATCAGACTTGGGCTTTTGGTATATTACTTTGGCAGTTGTTGAAAATATTTCAGAGAAGGAGAGGCCAAATATTAAAAGATCAATTAGAAGACAATTGCAAAAGTACAAATCAATGGGAATGAGGACTACAATGAACATGAATAGAGAGAAAAGAACAGATGCAAGAGATGGTTTGAAGAAGGGTCAACAATACTCAGCAACAGATATGGATGGAAGGAGAGGAAAGAGTCAAGGATGACTTTGAGTTGTGAAACCAGGTGACTGGAAGGATTCTGGTGTTCACAACCGAAATTGGTAAGTTTGAACAAAGGGTAGATTTCAGGGGAAATAAATTCCAATATATTGGAATATTGGATATATTGAGTGTGAAATATTTATAGGAAAAACAAGTGAAGAAGTTTATTGAGCATTTATTGAGTATCAAAACTCAGAGGAGAAACTAGGGATGAAAATATAGATTAGAGAATTATTTTGTAAATGATCATTTTTCCCATGAGAGTTTATGAGATAACCAGAGAATATAAAAAGAAAAGACAAGATTCATGTGAATAGCCCTAATTAAAGGCTGGAGATGGATCATTGTTGAGTAAAGGCATCTAATAAGGAATAGATGGAGAGAGGGAGGGGATCAGAGGGAAGTTGAGTAGGAGGTAAAGAGTGAAGGGCATAAAGTATAAATTGTTTTTGCCAGGAGTTTGTATGACATAGAGAAGAAAAGATATTAGTTTGAAGAAAATGAAAAAGATTCATTATTATTGGTGGAGATCACTTGGCCACATTTTTAATCAATGAATCAGGAGAGATTGAAAATTAGAGAAACAGGAATAATGGATAAGTTCTTCACAGAGATGGAAAAGGTTACAAATCAAAAGTACAAGTGTTCAGACCTTTTAGTTCACTCTATTCTTCATTAATAAATTTACTGATTTTTAATTCCATATATATTTATAGATATAGATATACTGACCCTGTTATGAATATCATCAGAAAAGATGGCCAGTTCAATATTTAGAAAAAAGGAAAGAGAATTGTATATGAAACTCAGAACTATTAGGTATACTTTGTATGTAAAAATGTAACAACTTAATAACTTCCCTGGTTCTTTCTGGACTTCACTCTGTTCTCTCCACTGATGCTCTTTTCTTTTCCTTTTCTTCATCACTATGACTACCCACCTGCCAGACTTTCTCTTATAACACATAAGTATAACTAAATGAAACAAGTCTGAAAATGTAGATATTCTCCAACCCTAATTATTCTACCTTTCTACCCAAATGTATGAAATATTCTTTTTTTCCCCAAGGCAATGGGGTTAAGTGGCTTACCTAAGGCCACACAGCTAGGTAGTCAAGTGTCTGAGGTCGGATTTGAACCCAGGTCCTCCTGACTCCAAGGCTGGTGCTCTATTTACTGCGCCACCTAGCTGCCCCTGAAATATTCTTGATAAACAAATCTTCTAAAGTCATTATTGGTCATTGTATTACTCAGAGTTCTAAAGTCTTTCAAAGCTGTTTTATTTTATATTACAGCAGTTTTGTCTGGCAAGAAAAGATAGAGACTGAAAAATTGAACCTTGAAATTGAACCAGTGGGTGAAAGTAATATCTACAAATACCACAGTTTCTTCAAGACAAGACATAAAGGTATCAAGGAGGAGGCTGTGATTGAAAATTTTTAGAGGCTTAATTGCATTCTGAAATCAAATCTAAAAGTAGAAAAGTTTAAAGTGATTAACATCTACACAATGCCAGTTCTCATATATACCTTCAGATTTGTAAAATGGACAATCAAAAGTCCTATACCTGATGGATATTATTAAAGTATGGCATCATTTAAAGACAGATATATCAAAATTAGCATTTTATTGCTTTAAAAAAAGAAAATGACTTGGTAGGTGTTCTTAGAGCTCATTATAAAGTGGAATCTATGAAATAGTTAATGTGAAATCAGAAGACCCCCTTATAAGTGACATCCATTTGAATACAAGTCAATAATATGTTGTCAAAGAATTATTGAGAAAGTAGCTGGTTCATTCATTTTTTTATAGAGAGAATGATTTGTGATGCTGTATTATCACTGGAAATAACAAGCAGGTTTATCTTTAAGGAACTTGGATTTGTGATCAATACAACAAAATACTAGAAACCGTGCTACACAATACTGGAGGCTGTAAAAGTGACAGCTATTAAAAATGAACATAACCTAATAGTGAGAATCACATATCAGAAGCTTATTATCTTTTATGGACTGGTAGGTGACAAATCCCCATATTACACATACATAGTAAAATATCCTGAGGAAGGAGGTAGCAAATTAAGCATAGTAGAACCAGGCCATCACCAAATTGTACCCAGAATCACCTGGACATAATATTGAACAATCAAAACTTAAGAAAAATATTTTTAATATATGTTATGAAACATCTCCAAGATACTTAATTACTATTTTGTAGTACTTATTATATGCCAATGACCATTCTAAGTATTTTACAACTATTATCTCATTTGATCCTCCCAAGAAAGGAGTAGGTGCTGTTTACTTCATTTTGCATATGAGGAAACTGAGGCATACATGAATTAAGTGACTTGTTCTAAGTCACACAGCTTGTAAGTATCTGATGCTTAATTTGAACTCAGGTCTTCCTGATTCAAGGTCTGATGCTCTATCTACTTAGAACAAAAGTTTTCAAAATAAAAAGTCCTAATTAGATGGCACAATGGAGAGAGCCAGGCCTAGAATTTGGCAATATTCATCTTTCTATGTTCAAATCTGACATCAAACATTTATTAACTATATAACCCTGGGCAATCACTTGATCCTTTTTGCCTGAGTTTCCCCATCTGTGAAAAGAGCTAAAGAAGGAAATGGCAAACAATTCTAATATTTTTTTGTCAAGAAAACCCCAAATAAGTCATGAAAAGTTAGACACTACCAAAAAATGACTCAACAGTAGCAAAGATGAACAGGTCATGTGGAAATAACATGATGATATATATATATACACACACACACACACACACACACACACACAATTTTTACTATTGTATCTATAACTGGAGTTGTATAGTGCATGAATTTACATTTTAATATGCTTCTCTAACTCCAGAAAGCAATTATTTTATTCAATGTATTTTAATATATAAAAATAAACCATGAAGATATAGGAATAAGATAATGATTTATTCCATGACTGTTTTTAGAGAACCTCTTTAAAAAAAAAGAATGAAGAGGGTGATAATGTTGATAATCTACTATTTAGCTAATTTGGTTGGTACTGATGATGATACTAGTGATCTCAAAAAGATTTGAAGAATAATGTCATACTAATGATAATGTCTCCAAAGAAGATGCTCATAATCTCCATGCTATATGAAATGGAAACCTTTAAAAATAATGACCAAGACAAAGAAAGTAAAAACATGTACTACAATAAGATACATAAATCATCTCATATATTCACTTCCAACCTATGAGATGAATATTATTATGAGCAAACTAAAGATCAGGAATGCTGGACAATGTGCCTAAGATCACATAGCTATTGAAAGTAAAAAGTCAGAACTTGAATCCTGGTCGTCTGACTTTTTTGTCTGATTTCCTTTTGACTTTAGTATACTATTTCTAGTTTAAAAACAAACAACAAAACCACATGCTAATGGTAAAGATAGGGGTTTCTGGTATAAAATGCACTACAGGCATTGCACAGAAAATGACAATAATTCATTAATGTTCCTTGACCTTCCTTCAGTATCTTAGAGAAATCTTAACAAAAATTTCACACTCCATTTTGCTATTTACATTCTTCATTTTTAAGCTTTGCCTTATTTTTAAGAGATTTGTTTTTAACTTGTGGGCTTTTTTTTTGGCAATCAAATTGAAATGAGCTCATGACAGCCAAATTAATTAATGTAACTTAAAGCTGTTTTGTAGAGGCAATGTTCTGTCACACAAAGGAGTAGTAGAATTACTATAGAGAGAAAGCTGGGGGCCAAGTCAGGATGGTGGCACGAAATTAATATGCTCCTGGGGCCTTTCTCTACCAAAGATAAATGAAGCCTCTACTCTGACATTCACTCTACAGATCCCACCAAGAAAAAAAGAGAAGATTCAAAGACGTTTTCAAACTGCAGATATCGTGGAAGATCTTCTGTGAGGGTCTGTCTCTTTGTGAGAAAAGGGGAAAAAGGAGGCAGGAGAGTGGGGAAAGCCAGTGGGAGGCTTTTAACCATAGCGCAATCCAGGTCCTGACAACTTAATAATAGCAAAGGTCCTGGCACCTGGATAGCAAGCTAGCAGGGAGGATCCCAACCCCAAACAAAATCTGAACCCAGAAACACAGGGGTAAAAGACAGGACTGAGTCAGGAACAATCCTCTGCTAGGTCAGAACCTGGACATAAATGGGGGGGGGGGGGGGGGACTCAGCAAAGGCAGGGCCTGGACTGCATAGGCAACATTTTGGCCAATAACAAGCTAGAGCTCAGACCCTAGGCCCAGCAAAATAAAAGCTTGGATCTATACTCCATATACCCCAGGAGCAGAACTACAATAACAAGATGAGCAAAAAACCTAAAAGAGCACTCACTATAAAAAAACACTTCACAAAGATGACAGCAATGTCATGTCTGAAGAAGAAAGCTGTCGAACATCACACACCAAAGAAGTATCAAAGCAATCTTTAAATTAGACTCAAACACAAAAGCTCATGGAAGAGTTTTAGAAAGAATTTAAAAACCAAGGAAGAGAAGAAGAAAAATGGAAAAAAGAAATGAAAGTCTTACAGGAAAATTGTGAAAATTTGACCAGAGAATTCAATACCTTTAAAAAAGGAAACATAAAAGGTAATTAAAAAAAATAAAATCCTAAGAACTAGAACTGAACAGATAGAAACCAATGAATCTACAAGACTACAAGATTTCATCAAACAAAATAAAAAGGCTGAAAAAAACTGAAGAAAATGTAAAATACCTTCAGGGAAAACAAATGACCTGGAAAACAGATCCAGAAAATACAATTTATGAATCATTGGACCACCAGAAAGCCTTGACTAACAGAAGAACCTGGAAAACATCAATTGAAAGAATCCATAGAACCCCTCCATAAAGTGACCCCAGGATAAAAACTCCAAGGACTGTAATTGCCAATTTACAGAACCCTCAAATAAAGGAGAGAATATTGCAAACAGCAAAAAGAAAGCAACTCAAATACAAAGGGAACACAATCAGACTAACACAGGACCTATCAGCCTCAACATTGAAGGATCAGAAGAACTGGAATAGCATTATTTTGGAGAGGTAAGCAACCCAGAATATACTACCCTGAAAAATTCAGTATATATTGTCAGGGAAAAAAATGGATGCTCAGTGAAATACAGGATTTTCAGAATTTCCTGACACAAAAACCAGAACTTAACAGAGAATTCAATTGCTGAATATATGACTGAAGAGTTACATAAAGAAGGTAAATGAAAAAGGGGACTGAAAAAAACAAGTGTTTTAAACAAATATTGGTCCCTAAAAGGAAGATATAACAATTTTAATGCATTAGAACTTTACTTCCCTAAGGATTAGAGGGTAGAATATAATTGTAGAGAATGAACCTAAGGGATGTAGGTTTAATTGGGTCTTGTCCCTCAATTGTAGGTCCAAGATCACATAACTGTGTTTGAGATAAAAACCCCTGCAAAAAGCAGGAATGTCAACTTTAACTTAAGTATCTCATTACACTCTGACTGGCCAAGCACCTTGTCTAATGAGGGCATCATAAGCTGCAAAGACCTGAGACAGTGTCTCTATTATTTTACAATCACTTGTAAAGTTCTCAGTGAGGCCTCCAGAGCCTCCTAGTACTTAGAGACCTTCAAGGTACTTTCAGTTAATTAGATCAGGATGCTTCACTTAAAAAGGAGTTAAGTAGCCTGGGTGTGTGTGGGGGGGGGTGGGGTGTAAAATGGGAGAGACAAAGAGCCTTGCTTCACTTAACAAGTTGTTAAAGTGCCCTTGGTGAGGAGTGGGGCAGGTAAAGTGGGAAAGAAAATAGGTCAGTGGGAAGGGACACAAATAGTTAAAGAAATGATACAACTTTGGAAGATATTTTGGCTTGTGAAGAGGATTGTGTGTACTTGAAAGATACTTGAAAAGGGTGAAGGTAAAAAATGATTATAATTATAATTTGATGTAATTTGAGTCAATGTTGCTTATTAAACAGTCAAGTAAGCAATCTATGATGATATCTTGATAACAATAGAAGCTTGTCAAACATATTAGAGCACCAAGGGAAGAGGCACAAAGATTTATAATTTTAGAGCGAAAGAAGGGAGAATCTGAATGCTGGGTAAAATCTATTCAATTGATTTAGCCCAGTGAGGAAATAAGATACATTCCCACTTGGGTTTAATAATCTAACTTAATCTACAGGGAAGGGGGGACTGGGAAAGGGGAAGATAAGGGAAGAAGGGACTGATAAAAGGGAAGGGATGGTATAAGTGAAAATAAACTGAAAGTTAAATTTTTAAAAAATAAATCAGGCCAGCTAGGTGGCGTACTGGATAAAGCACCGGCCTTGGAGTCAGAAGTACCGGAGTTCAAATCTGGTCTCAGACACTTAATAATTACCTAGCTGTGTGGCCTTGGGCAAGCCACTTAACCCCATTGCCTTGCAAAAAAAAATAAATAAATCAAAGGGGAAAGGTAGTAAGATTTTGGTGAAGAGGAGTAAGAGAAAAGGAAATAGATAAATATAAATGGAGAAAGATAGCATAGAGGGAAATACAGAATTAGTAAATGTGAATGGGATGAACTGTCTCATAATACAGAAATGGATAACAGAATGGATTAAAGACCAGAATCCTATACTATGTTGTTTACAAGAAATACATTTGAAGCAGAAAGATATACATGGGATAAAGGTAAAAGGTTGAAACAAAATATACTATGCCTCAACTGAAGTAAAAAACCTGGGGTAATGATTCTAATCTCAGACAAAGTAAAAGCAAAAATTAATCTCATTAAAAGGGATAAGGAAGGAAACTACATTTTCTTAAAAGGCACCACTGGAAATGAAGCTATATCATTACTAAGCATATATGCACCTAGTGGGATAGTTTCCAGATTCCTAAAGGAAAAGTTGAGTGAATTACAATGAAAAATAGACACCAAAACTTTAATAATGGGAGACCTCAACCTCCCTCTCTCAGGACTAAATAAATCTAACAACAAAATAAACAAGAAGAAGTTAAGAAGGTGAAGGAAATCTTAGAAAATTAAATGGGGGACAGAAAAGAATATACCTTTTTCCTCAGCAGTACATGGCACCTTGACCAAAATTGACCATGTACTAGGGCACAAAAAAATTAAAATCAAATGCAGAAAGGCAGAAATAATAAATATACACTTCTCAGATCTCGATGCAATAAAAATTATATGTAATAAAGGGTCAGGGAAAGATAAACCAAGAACTAATTGGAAATTGAATAACTTTATCTTAAATAATGTGTGGATCAAACAGCAAATAATAGAAATAATAATTATATCCAAGAAAATAATAATAATGATACATCAAAATAAAATTTATGGGATGCAACCAAGGCAGTTTTGAAGGGAAATTTTACATCTCTAACTACCTATATGAAGAAAATTGAGAAAGAAGACATCAATGAATTGGGTATGCAACTGAAAAAGTTTGGAAAAGAAGAAATTAAACATCTCCAATTAAATACTGAACTAGAAATTCTGAAAATAAAAGGAAAGATTAATAAAATAGAAAGCCAACAAACATTGATTTCATAAATAAATCTAAGAGTTATTTTATGAAAAAGCCAGTAAAACCAACAGACCTCTGGTTAATCTGATTGAAAAAATAATAGAAGATAACCAAATAATCAGTATCAAAAATGAAAAGGGTGAACTAACCACCAATGAGGAGGAAATTAAAGAGATAATTAGGAGCTACTTTGCCAAACTTTATGCCAATAAATTGGAAAACTTGAGTGAAATGGATGAATATTTACAAAAATACAAACTGCTCAAATTAACAGAAGAGGAAATAAATTACTTAACCCCATTTCAGAAAAAGAAATGGAAGAAATCATCAATAAACTCCCTAGAAAAAGTTTCCAGGTTCAGATTTACAAGTGAATTCTACCAAACATTCAAGGAACAATTAATTCCTATTCTATATAAACTATTTTTAAAAATAGGAGAGGAAGGAGTTCTACCAAATTCCTTTTATTACATCAACATGATGATGATATCTAAACTAGGAAGAACCAAAACAAAGAAAATTATAGAAAAATATCCCTAATGAATATCGATGTAAATGTCTTAAATAAAATTTTAGCAATGTGACTACAGAAAGTTATTACTAGGATAATACAACATGAGCAGGCTGGATTTATACCAGGCAGGTAGGATTGGGTCAACATTAGGAAAACACACAACATAATTAAACATATCAGCAGTAAAACCAACAGAAACCATATGATTATCTCATATGCTGAGGAAGCCTTTGATAAAATACAACATCCATTCCTATTAAAAAACACTAGAAAGTATAGGAATAAATGGAGTTTTCCTTAAAATAATAAATAATATATGTCTATAAACATCAACAAATACTACATTTAATGGGAATAAACTCAGAGCATTTCCAATAATTCCGGGGTGAAACAAGGATGCCCATTATCACCATTACTATTAAATATAGTATTAGAAATGCTAGCAGTAGCAATGAGAAGAAAAAGAAATTGAGGGAATGAGAATAGGCAAGGAGGAAGCGAAACATTCATTCTTTGCAAATAATATGATAGTATATCTAGAGAATCTGAGAAAATCATCTTAAAAACTCCTTGAAACCATTAACAAATTCAGCAAAGTAGCAAGATATAAAATAAACCACACAAATCATCAGCATTTCTATATAAGACCAGCAAAGCCCAAGAACAAGAGATAGAAAATAACTGTAGATAGCATTAAATACTTGGGAATCTGCCTCCCAAGACAAACCCAGAAATTGTATATACACAATTATAAAGCTCTCCTCACCCAAATAAAGTCAGTTCTAAATAATTGGAAAAATGTCAAATGCTCATGGTTAGATCAAGCTAATATAATAAAAATGACAATTCTACCCAAATTAAATTACTTATTCAGTGCCAGACCAATCAAACTACCAAATAAAGACTTTACCAAGCTAGAAAAAAATAGTAACAAAGTTCATCTGTAATAACAAAAGGGCAAGAATAACAAGGGGACTGATGAAAAAAAATGTAAAAGAAGGGGGCCCAGCTCTACCAGATCTAAAACTATACTTATAAAGCAACAGTCATCAGAACTGCCTGGTACTTGTTAAGAAATAGAGTAATGGGGGCAGCTAGGTGGCACAGCGGATAGAGCACCAGCCCTGGAGTCAGGAGTACCTGAGTTCAAATTCCGCCTCAGACACTTAATAATAATTACCTAGCTGTGTGGCCTTGGGCAAGACACTTAACCCCATTGCCTTGCAAAAAGCCTAAACAAATAAAAATAAAAAATAAAAAATAAAAAAAATAATAAGAAATGGAGTAATGGGTAATGGATTGGTGGATTAGGATAGGTCCAAAAGAAAATGCAGTAAATCGCAGCAATTTATTATTTGACAAATCCAAAGACATCAGCCTCTGGGATAAGAACTCACTATTTGACAAAAATTGTCTGGAAAACTGGAAATTAGTATGGCAAAAACTAGGCATAGATCCACATCTCACACCCTATACCAAAAGAGTGTCAAAATGGATACAGGATTTATACATAAAGAGTGATACCATAGATAAATTAATAGACCAAAAAATATTCTATCTGATCTATGGAAAAAGGATAAATTTATGACCAAACAAGAATTAGAGCACATTATAAACTGCAAAATGAATGATTTTGAATATATTAAATTAAAAAGGTTTTGCATTAATAAAATCAGTGCTGCCAAAATTAGAAGAAAAGCAGAAAGCTGGGAAACAATTTTCACCATCAGGAGTTCTGATAAAGGTCTCATTTCTAAAATATATGGAGACCTGCATCAAATTTATAAGGTCACAAATCATCCCCCAATTGATAAATGGTCAAAGGATATGAATAGACAGTTTTCAAATGAAGAAATTAAAGCTATAAACAAGAATATGAAAAAATGCTCCAAATTACTATTGATTAGAGAAATGCAAATTAAAACAATTATTAGGTATCATCTCACACCTATTAGATTAGCCCAGGTGAGAAAAAGGGAAGATGCTCAATGTTGAAGAGGTAGTATGAGGATTGGGACATTGATGAATTGCTGGTGGAATTGTGAACAGATCCAACCTTTCTGGAGAGCAATATGGAACTATGCCCAAAGAGCAATAAAACTGTTCATACCCTTTGACCCAGTAATTCCAATTCTAGGTCTATATCCTGAAGAAATTGTAAAAAAATGGAAAAAGTCCCACATGTTCCAAAATACTCATAGCATCCCTTTTTTGCAGTGGCAAATAGTTAGAAATTGAGGGATGCTCATCAATTGGGGAATGGTTAAATAAATTAAGGTACATGAATACTATGGAATATTATTGTTCTATAAGAAACATTAAATTGTCGGACTCTAGAGAAGCATGGAATGACTTACGGGATCTGATACTGAGCAAAGGGAGTCAAACCAAGAGAACAATTTACACATCAACATTATGAAATGAACAACCTTATGAGATTGAACAACTCCTCTCAGCTATCCAGAGAGCTATGACAACTGTATTTGATAGATTATGGACTATATTATCCCCAACCAGAAGAAGAAAATCAAAACAAAACAAAATACACAAAAAAATATCCCTACCGAATCTCATAAACGTTTTATAAAAATTATCTCTTTTTTATCTCTTTCCCTTAATTCTGATTCCTCATGCCAAAAACTACTAATTTGTAATATGTTTAACAAAGTATGTATGTAAAATGCTAACTAACTGAGGGGCAGAGGAGTGGGAAGGGAGGGTGGAGGGAAACGTTGTAACTTGGAAATATACATGTACAAGTGGATGAAAATAAATTTAAAAAAAAAGAATTACTATGGAGAGAGCTGAGTTCCAATCATTTTTAAGATTCTTCCTTATAGCAACACAACTACTTCCCTGGAATTTTCAGCTAGTCATGTAGCTCTGTTATCTGGACCAGCTCAGAGTAAGCAAAGGCTTCTAAAATGGCATTTTTATACTTTTGAATGTACCCTGTCCTCATTCTATTCCACTCCAAGTTAAACTCACTTTGGATTAAATGACCTCCAAGATCCTTTTCAGTGCTAAAAATTGAAATGAGACTATGTATGGGTTTTTCAACTAATCCTCATATAGAGGGAAGGGCCTGGAGTAATTCAGAGAAACTGGGTATACATTGTTGGCCCTATCTGTAAGACATGATCTCTGGATCCTTGATAAGATGAAGCAACAACTTAGAAGTTCCTATGTATTTAGCTTGTGTCAAATATAATTATTTTTGCGTCAAAAAGCATCATGGAGAACAGATTTTCATGGAGGAACTAAGTTTCTATCTCCACTCCTACTCCTACCCACAGTAAAAAAGGTTATAAAAAATAACAACTTGAAAAAAAGAAAGCCAACCTCTCTTTTGAATGGGGGCAACTAAATGATGACGTGTATAGAGGATAGTGCCTAGAAGCAGGATGACTGGCCTCAGACACATACTAGCTTCTGTCCCTGGGCAAGTCATTTAACCTGGTTTGTCTCAGTTTTCTCATCTATAAAATGAGCTGTAGAAGGAAATGATAAATTACTCCAATGTCTTTGTCAACAACAGCCCAAATGGGGTCATGGAGACTTGTACCTCACTGAAAAAATAACAGAACTTTGAATGCATAGCTTGAGGTTCAGTTGGCTCTCCTTTGCACTTCCACTAAAAGGGGAAATTCTTTTACTTTCTCATAATTAAGAAAAATTTCTCTCTTGAACTTGTGACACATGGCAGTGATAACAAGTGCTTGCCCAAGTGAACCTGAGAATCTTCCTTTATCTTTTTATTTCTTGTTGAGGCCATGTCTGTAGCTATCAGTCAGAAATCTTGAGAAATGGACATTTCTAGACTTGGAAGCTTGGAGTTAGGAATTTCTGGGTTACTAAATCAGTGACAGATACCTGGCAGGAGATGTTTCTCATAATTATACCACTTCTTTGAGTGGAAAAATCACTGATAGGATCATCTGGACCTTAGGGGTTGCTTGATTACTATAGTCCTAGGATGAAAATCAACAAAGTATGTCTTCACCTTCTGTATGAATGTAATAAATGCTATTGTTTCATGCTCTAAGTATATAATAATGTATGCTTATGAAGCTTGTATTTTAAATATTGTTTTTGTGGTAGCTCTCCTACACAATGGACATATTTTTGTATAATGACCACTTTTTCTAGAAGGGATCCTGAAACCTATTTTGGAGAAGACCTTAGACATGAACCATATCTAAGGTTTGCTTTAGAAATTTAACTTAGAATTCTATTTTGGGGTAGGGTCATAACAAACCAGAGGGTAAACAGAAGTCTGAGCTCCTCTCTCTCTCTGGAGGTCATGCAACGTCCATGATAAAACTGGGCTCTGTGTACTTGTAGAACCAGGACTTATTATGAGAGAGAAAATTCTTCAGAATTCCATACTTCCACCAGCTTTGGGAAATACTTCCATAGCATAGTTTCAAATTTAGCTGTCTATGTGTGATCTGCCTATCCAACTGGTGTGAAGTAAAACAGAACAATTTTTGCTCTTAATCTTAATACTGTCCTTCCATTGAGATTGTGTTAGATACAGAAATGATTATGTTGTAAAGATAAAATAAATTAATAAAATATAATTAATTTCAAAAAAGTTTGCTTTAGATTTTCTGGAAGACACATCAACATGATGACTCACATTAATCCTCTCAACAACTTGCTTTTTATTTTAACAACTTTTGCTGAGGAATTTTATTCTATTTTGCTTCATTTTTCAGTGATACATTTTATTTTGACACTTAGTCACTTAGCCTAACACAAGCATCTCTATCAGATCTTACCCATCACTCTTACCCCACCACAAAATTAAGCAAAACTGTCAAGTAGAGGGCTCATCACTGGCAGTATGCCTCTTCCAGTTCTATAATTAAACAACTTTTAAATTGGAAGTTGTGATTTTGAAACTTAATTTTCCATTTTATTTTTTAAAGTTTTGTTGCCTATAAGGATTAGCATTTGTACTACATCAATGTACAAGAGTACAACCTAACACAGAATCATTTTGAAGAAAATATTTTCCAAAATGAAATGTGTCATAGGCAATGTGATATTTGGTCCTAATAAGTACTTGTATGACAAAACTCTTGATTTACTCTCTCGGTAAATACATGTACTAGCCGACTCTGACATATATTCAGATTCAGGATCTTTCCAAGTCTATGTGGGTTGGTACTAGACAGATTAAATTGTGAATGCTCAAAAGGTCTGTTCCTCTACCAGTGATTCTCATTACATTTGGGAAAATACTATCATATCAATTATGAGGGTTCAGTGTCCAATATTTATTGCAAAACTGAAGAGAGAAATATTTTTCTAAGAAATTAGTAAGACCCTCCAAATGAACTCCACAAATGCAAAAGTTTTTTATAAGGAATTTAATACATCAATAAAATCTTGTCTGGTTAAAAACTATACTACATTGTCAGAGGAGTCATGAAAAATTAGCAATAGATTAGGATGATAAAAATGCATTGGAAAATATGGATCAGGAATAGAAATTTTAAAAAGTGCAGTTTTTAAGACTATTCAGAAGCATCATGACTATACATTGTGAATACCTTTGAGAAAAAAATAAGTAGGCTATGTACATGGTAAGCAATTAATAGTGTTATATAAATAAAATTATTTAATTTTAAAAATTTAAATCATTTTTGATAGATTTTGTTTTTAAATTCCTTTTATTTTTCAGTGAAAGATTTTGTTGTAATAGACATGAAGTAACATTACTAATTAAGAAGTTATTTCTAATCAACTGTGTAAATAAAAAATTCTTAGATAAGTAAAATTAGTATAAAGTTTCAAATAAAATTAAAATTCTAAAAGACATTCAGTTCAATAAGCTCAACTTTACTTGTTGAAGAAGTTATTCATGATAAAATATTGATTATGCTGAAGATAAAGACTGGGACATCAAGTATAGTAATTTCATGTAGAAATCAATCAAGAAGAAAACTAAAACCAATTAACATTTAAAAAAATTCTAAAAAGTCTCGGTAAGGAAATAATTGAATTACTTGACAAATGTAACATCACAGCCAATATTCCTTTAGAGTATAATTTAATTTGAAAATCATTATAGACAAAGATGCTAGAAGATTATGAGAAGTATTGTCTCATAAAACAGAATAAAATGATCATAAAAGGAGAGACCTATCTTAACACTCACCATGGCGACTCTAACTAGTTAATGAAGCTAGAAAAAGGACAGCAAACAAAAGATATAGAAAAGATCTGCAAAGGATGTTATAATATTCATTTCACTGCCAAGGAAAATGGATTTCAATTCTTTACATTATAATTCCAGATAGAGGAGACAGGGCACTAAAGAGAACAAAAATAGGAAAAACACAGCAGGATTAAATCAAGTGTCCCTCAAGGAGATCCATGCCACAATTGAGAAGATATTAAAATATCCATGTTCCAAGTGTTTGAAGAAAAAGAAAATATCAAAGGAATGAAAAAAATCAATATCAAAAACTAACACCAAGAAAATATCAGAAAATATTGGCATATATGCTTACTTTACTATCATCTCTTTCTCTCTATTTCTCTTATATCATTCTATAATTGGAGACCACCCTATTCCAAGAAATTCTAATTCTTTCTTATCTATTTTCCTGTATGAGTACTCCTATGCTATATCTTTCTCTAAGAAACTCAAGGTTTTTGTCCTTCATCTTCATCTCTTCTTCCTCTATTTCTCTTGGTGATCTCATCAATTATCATCATCTCTAAGATGATTTTCAGAACTTTTTGCTCATTTCTCGCCCTTCTCTCACATTACCAACTGCCTACTGGACACATTGAATTGGAAGTCTAAAGAGCTTCTTGTTCAAAATTGAGTTCATAATCTCTCCCTAAATGCTCTCCTTTTTCAAATTTTCCTATTTTTGTCCTGAGTATTGCAAACTTCCCAGGCACCTAGGCTTATAACCTTGATCTCATCCTTGACTCTTCACTTGCAATCACTCCACATATTTAAATCTTTTGCCAAATTTTTATGGTTTTTATCTTCACATCATCTAGCCTTTATTTCTATGTCCCCTCCTCTCCATGTACACAGCCACCATTCAGATGTAGGCCTTCATCACCTCACTCTTAGACTATTGCAATATTTCTTCTGGTTCGTCTCCTGCATCATCTCTCTCCACTTCAGTCCATTCTCCACTCAGCCACTATGATCTAAAGCACCGATTTTTATGTCCATCCTCCCACTCAATAAACTCCAGTGGAACCTATTACTTCCAGAATCAAATATAAAATCCTCTTGTTTTTTAAAGCCATTTCAATCCTGACTCCTTCTTACCTTCCAGTAGGCTGAGATTTGTTGTTTGGAGAAGTGACCCCAACTGGCCAGAGTCAAAGTTCCCTTTGGAATGCCCATGCATTCTTGTGGGTCTCTGACCATTTGCTGCTACAGCTGCTCAGTTCATGTTTCTGAGAACAGCTGCAGCTAATGGTGATGGTGAACCAACTGGGCAAGCCAAAGCTGAAGATTTCTGCCTACTCTTTGAATTGATATGAATTCTATCTGGGGAATTAGACTCAGCAGCCCTAGTCAGGTCCTGCTTTTTGACCCTTTATCTCAAGATTGATTTTAAGTTAAATTATGAAATATGCAAATATGGATTATATCACTTGTTTATCTTTCTTTTTTGTTCCTTTTCCTCCTAATGTCTCACTGTCATGCAAGTCATCCAAACCCTTATGTTCTTCTTGTACACTCCTCACTAAAAGCTGTTCTTGGGTAGTTCATTGTCCAGAGGCTAAAAGAGCTATACCATGATAGGGTAAGAAGGCTTGCACTGGCAATATTTTTAATATATATATATATGTATATATATATATATATATATATATATATATGTATTATTAATGCTTCTTATACCAGTAATTTCCTAGAGCCCATCATATACACAGTGAATCCTCCTTTGTAACACAAAGCAAGGCATGCTAACAAATCAAACATATCTGACAGCCCATAAAGCATCACTCATAGATCCCCACCTTCTCTATAAAAAAGGGAAATGCAGGTCCCTAGGATCCAGATTGATAGTGTCATAGAAATAAAGACTCAGAAGAAAAAATTATGAAATTGGTCTTTTATATTATCCTGTTTTTTTCCATTCTCACTCCCTATCTTTCTATTTAGTTTCCTTAACTTGTTATTGTTCATTGTCACTTTTTATCTATATCCATACTTATTGAGTGATAAAGAACTTCTTCCTCCTGAGCTCCATCATCACTTAGTTAAATGTAAGGAATAGTGAAGGTACCCAGTATTCAAGATACCTTGGGGAGTAGGGGAGAAAGTGAGACTAATGCAGAGTCAAGGTTTTGCTTCTTATAAGGCCAAGAAATAATCTCATGCTCTGTTTAACTCTGAACCTGCCAATGAAAGCAGGTAAATGACTATTCTTGGAAGGAAGTGGGAATTAGATCCTTCATGATATTCAATATCCAGAAATTGGTACCATTCCTAGATTTCAATGGTATCGAGCATTCTGGGTTAGTAAACTCCCTTTACTAATACAGTTCAGTACATTCTCTCTAAATTATCGTTTTAGAAAATTGCCTAGAGCAAAAGTGTTAAACACACAGCCCAAAAACCTCATGAGGCCCACAAAGTTCCCAAGTGTGGCTTGAACCAGATTAAAATGTACTTGGGAAATGTAAGAAAATAAACAAAAACACAATAAAATATAGATATATTCATACATGTTTTTATAAGGGCCCACAGGAATCTTTATGTATATTTTTATTGTTCTTGTTGTTCACCTCTTCATATTGTTATTCAGACATTTTCATTCTTGTCTGACTTTCATGATCCCATTTGGTGTATTCATGGCAAGGATACTGGAATGATTTGTCATTTCCTTTTCCAGCTCATTTTATAGATGAAGAAACTGAGCCAAACAGGATTAAATGACCTACTCAGGGTCCCACAGCTAATCAGTGTCTAAGCCTTGAATTCAACTTGGAAAGATGAGTTGTCTTGACTCTAGGTCTGGTACTCTCTTCACTGTACCTCCTAGTTGCCTAAAGAGAATGGAACTTACCATGTTAGCCTGGGAAGTTTTCCCATAGGCAATTTTATATTTTGACTATAAGAGGCAGGAGAGAGTTCGCTAGCTTCAGAATATCCCACCCTTCTCAGAAGGAAAGGGAATTCTATCCAGGGTCTCAACTAACTTGTTGATCTTAAAATTTATAGGGGCAGAGGTTGAAGTGAAGAGACCTTTCTCAATGTTACTTAAATCTTATCATATAAGATAATTAGATAGACAGTGATGAAAAGTCAATATAAGGCTATATATATATTTGTAAATTTTAACATACTTATAATTCTAGGCTCCTTATACTTCTGTTCTGTACTAACTTTAACTTAAATGTTTACATTCAAAGTGTTCTTATATATTGCACAGGTTTTTATTGGAATGACTTGATAAGGGGTAAGAAATCTCTTCTTTTTTTTTTTTCCCCTTTCCCCAATATTCCTTTCTCTTGGTCCAGCACTATCAAATGAAATATGTCAATCTTCCATTACAGGGTCCACCATGACTGATAATGCCAAAATGCAGCACAAGTTAGTGGTTAATTCCCAGATCTCTGAAAAATCATCAAAGAATGAATTCATGACATACTTTTAAGTTTAATATTCATTTTATCATCTCTACAATTTTTAAAGTCTAGGCAATCAACGGAACACTAATAAAGCCCTGAGTTGTAGTCATTTATTCTCTACTGAAATACTGAAATAATCAATGATTGGCTCTGAGCAGGTACTAAATGGCTCCAAAGGAGGTAGGAAAAATAATGTTATTACTTGGCAGTGAGTGTGAACTTGGAGTCAGAAGATCTAGGTTTGTTTCCTGCCATTAAAGCTTATTACCTCTGTGGGACCTAGGGCAAATCTCTTAAGTTCTCTCATTTTCAAAATGAAATTAATAATATATATATTTATCTCACAAAGTAGCTATAATGAACATGCTTTATAAACCTTAAAATACAATACAAATATGAACTACTGTTATCGACTAAAATGACTTCCTCCCATCCCCAACACACATTTAATTTGGTGACTTGTTTAGTTTATATTCTTAGTGGGGTGTGTTGGACTTGGTGGGGAAATAATGAGAGTAAGAGTTGATTTTGTATATTATGGCTTTCCTTCTGACAGTCAGCAAGACTTGGAACAGTTTTAAACTTCTGAACATCTCCTTTTCTTTCCTTTGAAATGGTGACAAAACAGTATCTTGAATGGAAGACCTGCAAATTTCATTGAGATTCTTGGAGAAGTACCATTCAAGCTTAAAGTATCATTGTTATCATATATTATTGTTCCCTAAACTAAACCTGGACTAATACATTTTAAAGAATACTCACATATCACACTTGTCTTTTGATTTCTAATTAGTTTTGGAGTCTTACAATGAACTAGTCCAGTTTAATAAATCCCAAGTCTTAGATGCAGCCTCATCAGATTTCTTTGACCTTTTGTTTAAACCGGCCCAGTCATGCATCATTAGACAATGCCTATTCATTTTTATTTCAAATCATATTAACACACCATAGAGCTATTACCATTTTAATGAGCATGCTAAAAAGGAGTTTCTATTTTTCTAGAATTTCAAATACTCTGACATAAAAAAGACTACTATATGAAAACACCATCAAAATATGTGCTGGGTTTTATTCTTCCAATGTTCATTTATATTTTAGTTATATATACCTAAATGTGTAGATATATACATATGCATACATATATAAATATGTATAAAATAAATCTTTTAAGCACATAGGCAGTAGAATCAAGTTTTTTTATATATGGCAATAGGCATGTGTTGGATAACCCTCAAATCGTTGCTATTTCACTTTGTAATGTATCTGGTCATTCCATTTGGTTATATTCACAGTCAATGTTTTGGGATTCACAAATAAAGTAATGAAAATCAAAATAATTTATTCATTCACTCTACAAGCATTTATCAAGCATCATGTACTATAGGTACAAAGATAAGAATGAAAGGAAATTATATGCCCAAGTAAATACAAGGTAATGGAGTTTAGAGGGGGAAGGATGAAAGGGAGGAAACATTTATTAACCATCTATAATGCACCATGCTAAGGACTTTACAAATACTGTTCCATTCAGGAAATAAGGCATTAGCAACTAGAGTATCAAAAAAGGCCCCAGGTAGGAGGTGTCATTTGGGCTGACATTTGAAGGAAGCTATGAAGAAGAGGTTCTGTGAGATGGAAGAAAGAGGGGGGGTCCATGCTAGTATGGGACAAAAGGTATTTAGGAGAATGGAGACATAAGATGTTATACTATGTGTGAGAAATAGCAAGAAAGCCAGTTTGACTGTAGCACAGAATGTATAAAAGAGAAAAAAAATGTATTAAGCCCTGAAAGTAAGGTTAGAATAAGGTTGTGAAAGATTTAAAAATCAAATTTGGATATATATATATATAATATATATATATATATTATATATATATATATTTCCCAGAGGCAGAAGGAGTCATTGAACAAAGAGATAAAGTCATACCTTAGGAATATCAGATTGTCATCCATAATCTTGGAAATCTACACAGGATATTTGTCCTTTGTCTTCAATGAAGACCACAACATCAGGGAGGTGATGCCAGGACAAGCATGTGAACAGGATTTGAGTGGGGGGGGATGCTATACTGTGTCACCAGCCTCACTTCCTCCTCCTGAGTCATCTGAGTCCAGAGACTAGTTATAAATCAGGAAAACTGGAAATGGCCCTGAATGAGAGGCAATCAGGATTAAGTGACTGGCCTAAGGTCACACAACTAGTTTTGAGACTGGATTTAAACTCAGGTACTCCTGATTCTAGGGCTAGTACTCTACCTACTTTGCCACCTAACTGCCCTATATAATATATATATATAATGTATATACATAAATATAAACATATACCTGTGTCCTGATTAATTGATCTAGTATGGAAGCATCTTTGTAAAAATTCTACATTATTAAAATTTAAGAAAACAAATAAATAACCTATCTTAAAGCATTAGACAAATTTAAGTTATTGTTTCTCTTTCATTTTCGAGGATGAATGACATCACAGGGGGTGACACTTTGTCTTGTTATTAAGTTGGATTTAAGTGAGGCAGAGTTTCACAAAGCCATAGACCTCCCTCTTTCTTCCATCAAAGTCCAAGGGATGACTTGTGATGACTAGGAGGAAGTGGATGACCTTGACTTCTTGTATATCTGATCAGACTCTAAACACTCCACATCACTTGTTTCAGCTGTCTTCATGGTCATTGAAACAAACTGTTCTCATCTGTCTTTTGCACTGGAAGAAATCTTGACTTGCTTGGGGCAGACATTCCCTTAACTCAACAATTGGTTTGGGCATAGTTCCACATTGCTCTTCAGAAAGTTTGGATCCATTAACAACTCCACCAGAAATGCATCAATATCCCAATCCTCCCACAACCTCTCCAAAGTTGATCATTTTCCCTTTTTGTCATCTTGGCCAATCTGATAGGGGTGAGGGGATACCTCAGAGTTGTTTTAATTTGCACTTTTCTGATCAATGATGATTAGGAGTATTTTTATATGATTATATATAGCTTTAATTTCTTCATTTGAAAACTATCTATTCATATCTGTTGACCATTTATCAATTGGGGAATCCAGTAGGTTTTCTTGTCAGGAGTGGTTTCCCATTTCCTTCTCCAGATAATTTTATAGACAAGGAACTGAGGTGAAGTAATTTGCCCAGGGTCATACAGCTAGTAAGTATCTGAAAGTAAATTTGAACTCAGATCACTGATCTCAGGCCCAGAACTTTGTACATTGTACCTCTCAGCTGGCACTCAACACTCATCTATGGCTCCAGGAAGGGTACAATGTACAGTAGCTACCCCCTGGCAAAATGATCTTGGCAAATTGGCTAAAGCAGATTAAGGGCAACCGATCATCATTGGTCAACCAATCATCACTGATCAGAAAAGTACAAATTAAAACAACTCTGAGGTATCCCCTCACCCCTATCAGATTGGCCAAGATGACAAAAAGGGAAAATGATCAACTTTGGAGAGGTTGTGGGAGGATTGGGATATTGATGCATTTCTGGTGGAGTTGTTAATGGATCCAAACTTTCTGAAGAGCAATGTGGAACTATGCCCAAAGAACAATAAAACTGTTCATTCCCTTTGACCAAGCAATTCCAATTCTAGGCCTATATCTAGAAGAAATCATAAAAAATGGAGAAAACCCCACATGTTCCAGAATATTCTTAGCAGCTCTTTTTGTGCTGGCAAAGAATTGGAAATTGGGGGGATGCCCATGAATTGGGGAATGGCTAAACAAGTTGTGGTACATGAATATTATGGAATACTATTGTTCTATAAGAAATCATAAATGGTCAGACTCTAGAGAAGCATGGAATGATTTACGAGATCTGATGCTGAGTAAAAGGAGTAGAACCAACCTTGATGGAAGCAGCTCCTCTCAGTAGTTCAGAGAGTTAGGACAATCATATCAGACCAGCTGTGGACAGAGGAAGAAAAACAAAACAAAAAAATAACCCTTCAGAATTTGATGAACACTTTATAAAAATTATCTCATGTATCTCTTTCTCTTAATCTTAATTCCTCACATTTAAAATTACTAATTTGTAAACATGTTGATAAAAATATGTGTGTACAATGCTAACCTGACTGTTTGCCACTGAGGGGAGGGTGGGAAGGGAGGGTGGAAGGAAATATTGTAAATTAAAAATATTCAGGTGCATATGGATGAAAAAATAAAAAAGTTATTTAAAAAAAGAAAACCCATTGGAGTCATGAAGCATTGGGAGTGACTAAAACAGCTAAATATGACATGTCAGCTTGGATCAATCACTTCATTTATCTGGGTCTCAGATTCTTGAACTGTAATTTAATCACCTCAAATTCAATGAGCCTATCACATAACTCCCCCCACCCCAGTATCTTGCACTTAGAAGATTCTTTAGGAATATTTATTGATTAACCTCTAAGATCCCTTTCCAACTCTAAATATATGATCCTAGAAAGGATCATTTTCCTGGTTTTCCTCAGGCTTAAACTGACTGTGCTCTCAATCATAAATAGATGTTTATGTGGACTCAAGTGAACTCTCCCACTATGGAAACAGTATAGATTTGGAATTAGAGTACATGAATTTGAATTCTGGCTCTGTTACTTACTACCTATATGCACATCCTTAGCCAAGTCACTAAATCTTTATGCACTTCAGGGTACTGAGGTGGAGGGAACTGAGGATATATAAACATTGTCAACAGAGCTAAAAAATATGACATGATATTGATTCCTTTTTTTTGTTCCACCAAAACTCTGTTAGAAGAACACTGATCATCAGTGTAGCTACAACTGCCATAGTAATCTCTACACACAGACTTCTGGCAAGAAATATCTGATGATCAGAAGAGATGAATATATAGCAACACCTTCCCACTCATTTTGCAAGCAGATACAACAAGAACCAGCAGATGGCTCCCACCCATTGCTGGTCTATAACAATTTCACAGTACCAATTTCCCTAGTTTGCTGAAGATATTCATAGTATTATGAATATACATTCTTGCTAAAAAGAGTCAATTTTCATTAGAACAATTGGACTTTTGGGTAGGTGGTGTAATGGAAAGAGCACAGAATTTCGAGTTAGAAATTTTGATGTTCTGTTGGTGCAACTCTTCTTGATCCCATTTGGGATTTTCCTGGCAACGATATTGGAGTGGGTTGCCATTTCCTTCTCCTGATCACCATACAGATGTAGAAACTGTCAAACAGGGTTAAATGACTTGTCTAGGGTCACACAGCTAATAAGTGAGGGAGGATTTGAACTCAGGAAGATGAATCTTTCTGACTTCAGGTCTGGTGCACTGTGCCATCCAACTATAATAAGAAATAATACAAAGAGCAAAGAGTGGGAATTAGAAAACCTAAGTTCAAAACCCAAATCCTACTACCTATATTACTTGAGAAAGTAATTTCATTTCTCTGGGTCTGTTTCCTTATCTGTAAAATAAAAGAGTAGTCCTAGAGATTCTCTAGGATTCTTTCCTTCCCTAAATCTTTGATTCACTTAGGTTTGGAAAAGAAAAAAAAAGATCAGGATTGAAAATCAGTTTCTAAATTGTACAATAATTTTAGATTCTACTAGTCATCTGGAAAATGTTTTACAAAGTGGAAATCTGTAATATTCCAAAAGTAGGTGAGGAAAAAACAAACAACCACTTAGAATTCTAGCAGGAAATAGTGATATTATGTGATTGCTTTTCAGAAACTATATATATATATAGTTTTATTAGAGAAAAATGACCAGGAATTCCTCCTTCTGGGAAGAGATAAAAAACTAAAAAAAAAAAATAGAACAAAAGCTTTAGTTCAGCTAATTTTTAAATAGTTGTCCTTCATTTAGTCCCATTATAACAAACTCATAGTTTAAGCTTTGGAAGGGACCACGAAAATTTTCTGATTCTCATGCCACTACCCCTTTCCCCCTCTTCTCTGTCTCTCACCTTGGTTGTATTTTTTGGCTCCAAAAACTAATCTTTTTTTCTCCAAAAAAATAAATGTAGAAATATGGAATAATTTGCTCAAGGTCTCACAGTTACATTAAAGAACCTCAAAATTAACTTAATTTTTCTAAGTGCATAGGGGCTTTGTATACCTGTTGTCCTTTTGCAGCAGCAGATGATGCTCTCTCCTTTGTGATGACTGCCACTAGATGGAGTAGGGCTACTAATATGCCGTTTCTTAATAGGTTAGAAGCAGGATAAATTTCTATGTTTATAAAGTATGTCGAATGAAATCTCAAATATTTCATGCAACCATCTTTAAGTACCATCTTGCTCTGCCTGAGTAATGTTAATTCAAGTTAAATTTACCAGAAAAAATGTATTCTCATAGTTTCCAGGAACTCTTTGCTCTTTGTATTAATTCTTGATAAATCCCTTCTACCTTAATCCATCTTTGTTTTATGTATATAACATTTAGTAACTGGGTCATATCACTTGCATTTGGGAATCATGGGCAGCATCAGAGCAAGGCTCCCAGGACTTTGTTGGGATCTCAAAAATTAATCTATGGTAAGGTAAGGAAAGTTCTTAGAAATCAGGACTGGCAAAGATGAGAAAAAAATCAGAAAGAAGAGAGAAGATAATGCCTATGATGTGCCAGCTATTTATTTATTCATTCTTTTGTTTGTCACTTATTTATTTGTTCATTCATTCTTTCATTTATTTGCAAATATCTCATTTGAGTGAAATAGGTACAGTTTACTATTCCCCATCTTACATTTAAAAAATAATCCAGGTTAAGTGACTTGCTCAGGGCCACAGAATTCGTAAGTATTTGAAGCCAGATTTGAATTCAGATTTTGCTGTTGCTAGGACCAGTGGTCTATCAATTGCCAAATCCACTGCCTTTAAGAGGAGAAGAGGGTAATGAGGATATCTCAGGGTGTGCCTGATATAAAATTCTACTTCCTATAAAGCCAAGAAACATTCCCAGGATCTGTGTAACCCCAGACCTTTCAACAAGAGCAGATAAGGAATCTCACTTGACAAAGAATCAGAAGAAATGGGAACCAAAGTTGAAAGCAGTGATTGCCATCCCCTGTTACCCCACCCACATGAATTTGACAATAGACTCAGAAGCAAAACTTATGAAATTGGTCTTTTATATTGTCCTGTTTTTATTTTCTTTTTTCCATTCCCACTCCCCATCTTTCTCTTTAGTTGCCTTACCTT
This sequence comes from Macrotis lagotis, assembly GCF_037893015.1. Taxonomy (NCBI): domain Eukaryota; kingdom Metazoa; phylum Chordata; class Mammalia; order Peramelemorphia; family Peramelidae; genus Macrotis; species Macrotis lagotis. The sequence continues at coordinate 177,958,741 of NC_133663.1, forward strand.
ATTATTGTTCATTGTCGCTTTTTATCCATATCTATACTTATTGAGTGATACCCTTAAAGTATTCTACCTTCTAAGCCCCATCTTCACTTAGTTACATGTAAGTCTTTTAAAAGTTCTTGGATTTGGATTTTCAGTAACCTAACATAGTATGGTGTCATAGACTGATAATTAATACTTTTTTGTTTTATTGGTTAAGCCTTAGGCAGCTCTACTGAAGGGGTAAGACGAGGAAGTGAGTATATATTAAATTTTTATTAAAGGCCAGATAAAAGCAAAAAAATAAAAAGGAAAGGAAATGATAGTCTCTGTCCTCAAGGAGCTTATATTCTAATAGGATTAAGACAACAGATGAAAGGAATAGTGAAGGTACCTAGTATTCAAGATACCTTGAGGAATAGGGGGAGAAAGTGAACCTAATAACAAAGTTAAGGTTTTACCTCCTATAAGGCCAAGAAATAATCTCATGCTCTGTTTAACTCTGAACCTGACACTGGAAGCAGGTAAATAAGTATTCTTGGAGGGAAGTGGGAATTGAATCCTTCATGATATTCAATATCCAGTATTCAATATGCAGAAATTGGTACCATGCCTGGATTTCAATGGTATAGAGCATTCTGGGTTAGTAAACTCCCTTTACGAATACAGTTCAGTACATTCTCTATAAGTTATCATTTTAGAAATTTGCCTAGAGCAAAAGTGTTAAGCACACTGCCCAAAAGCCTCATGAGACCCACAAAGCTCCCAAGTGTGGCTTGAAGCAGATTAAAAGGTACTTGGGAAATATGCAAGAAAATAAACAAAATGCAATAAAATGTAGATATATTCATACATGTTTTTATAAGGGCCCACAGGAATCTTTATGTATATTTTTATTGTTCTTGTTGTTCACCTTTTCATGACACTATTTGGGATTTTCTTGGCAAATATAATGGAGTGGTTTGCTATTTCCTGATTCAACTTATTTTATAGATCAGGAAACAGGTTGCTAGGGTTGCCCAAGGTCACACAGCTAGTAAATATCAAAGACCAGATTTGAACTCAGGAAAATGAATATTCCTTACTTCAGTTCTGGCACTCTGTTTTATTATGGTTTAGTGGCTTCCATTTCTATTTGAGTTTGACACCAATGGAGCACTGAGAATTAGAATTCAGGTAAGATTTTACCCAGGGGTTCATAGCCAATGTGTCTCAAATATTAGACTTGAACTCATCTTCCTGATTCTGAGACCAATTCTCTAGATTATATCATCTGTATATGTATGTATGTATAAATCCATATAATGAATATCTAATGAATATGTATACATACATGTATAAATGCATGCACGTGCACTTATATGTGTCTGTCTAGTGAATATGTATGCATATATATAGATGTAAATGCCTGTATATATGCTTATATGTGTTTGCCTATATATAAATTCCTTGGATATATATTCAAGTGAAATGTTCTGTGCATGCATATGGCTTTTATCCTGATGACTTCTAAATCAATTTCTTTTTTTTTCCTGAGCTCCAAACCTACATTTCCAACTGTCTTCAAAAATATAGCCATATGGACACAATGGAATGTTCGATTCAAATATCTAAAATAAGAATTCTTATCATTCTCTCCCTGCCTCCACCACTAACCTAGATGCTCCTATTTTTCACTAAATTTATCTGTAGTACTGCAAATTACTCAATCATCTGAATTTGTCAGTTTGGGTTAATCTTTGACTCTTCTCTGTCCTTTACCTAGTTATAAGATGCTATCATTTCTCTTCCTCTATATTCCCTATAGAAGCATTCCAATGCAGACCTTCATTACTACCCACAAGATTATTATATGAGCTTCTTTTCTCTTCCTTATTCCCTCCTTTCTCCTTCCATGCCAAGATTAACCCTCTGCTCAAAAATATTCAGAGATTTCAAATTATTTATCAAGTAATTTCAACACCCTTTGGACAACATGTAAGCTCTCTACAATCAACTACAACTCCCCCTCATTTAAGAAAGGCAGAATGGTGGAAAGTACGAACTAGAACCAGAAAGTCCTGGATTCATAAACCTACTTCAGATAAGGAAAAGCAATGTGAACTTGGGCAAGTCACTTAGACTTCTTAACCTCAGTGTCAACTAAACAATAAAGGAAGTTGTACTCATAGACCTTTGAGGTCCCTTCCATTCTAAATTCATGAAGCTATAAATTCTGAATCCCTCTCTTCTGACATCCTCATCTATCAGAACTGTCTCCTTGAAACCATCTTCTTAACAACTTCCCAGTCAGAAAAAATTTTCTTCATCTGATATTGAATAGATTTTTATATATTTCATTATAATCTCTTTTAGACTATTATTATTTCATTGTATGTTTTTGAGAAGACCAACATTTCTACTGCCAAGTATAAAGTTCATGAAGGTGGTAATTATGTTAATTATTTTTTCTCTCTCCACTTAGGTTCTAATATAGTGCATTGCAATCAGTAAGCTTCAAATAATCAAATTTCTGAATTTAAACCAACCACCTCATTTTATATTTGAGAAAATATAAAGAAAAGATGCTTATTCAATATTAGAGAATATATAAATGTGTGGTTATTTAAGTGTATTGCACCTGATGAATTCTAAACATCTTTAGGCTCTTACTAATAAGATAAAGAGCTATTAATTTATGTCCCATAAAAGTTTTTTAATGGTTCTTTATTATTTCCCCAGGAAACAAGTAGTAAGAAAGGAAAATTATCTTAGTACTATAAAATCTACTATTCCCACACTATCCATATGGTATGAATGATGCTAATGAACAAATGTGTTTGGAAGGATACTGAATTGTGGGTTTATAAATAACTCAGAGACATTTGAATATTTTTTTAAAAAATAGATGTTCCAGGAAAGTTTTAAGAAAAAGGCTCAATGATAATAAAATGCTTTGCCTTGCATAGGAAAATTATTTCACCTTAATAATTTTGCATTTTCCTGCATTTCTACCCTTGATCTTTGACACTAGACCTAACATGACTATTGAATCATCTAACCTCCCAACCAATTTCTTTTTTTCCACTGACTCAACCAACAAATATTTGCTGAGAGGCTACCATGTGTGAGGTACTTGGGGCTATAATATATACAAATGAAAACAAGGCATGATCTTTAGACCCAAAGAGCTTATGAATCATTTGGAAGACAAGTCACATATCTAAAAATACAACTTAAAATACAAAGCAACAAATGATAAAGGCATAAAGATTAGTTTAAAGAAAAGTTAAAATTCAGAGAGAAATTTGGTCAGGGAGATCACAGAAGGTTGTACTTTAATTGATGATAATTGGACTGGATCTTGAAGGATGATAGACTCTAAGGTAAATAGACTTCTAGATGTCCCAACTAGGGGAAATTGTACAAATAGACATAACACCATAAAACTTATTTAGAATCAGGTAATCTAATGTGGTTTAATGACATAAACTAGACAGAATCTTCCATGAAGACAAAAACTATCATATCTCAATTTTGCATGTCCTCAGAGGTATCAGTTATCTTCTGCAGAAAACCATTCAAAATATTATATGAAATTACAATGCTCTATTCCATAGTAAATTAGTTGAATTACATAAGATTAGAGTCACAGATAGTCATTGTCTTACTGTGTTAATTTACCCTTTCTTCTTTCCTTGTATTTTTGACCTCTGTAGGGATGACACTAGCTTGGGGTAGGAAAGAGGTGGAGGTATTAAGTATATAGATTTGTCTTTTCTTATACCTATTCTATCCAATTCCAGAAGATGATCACATCTGTAGCTATCAGAGTTACTTCCCTAGTTAGGGTATATGCTATTGGAAGTCAGAGATTCAGGTTTCTTTTCAGTATTATTCCAGTGTCAATAGAGAGCTTGTGTGATTTCTCAAAAATCAACAAGCTTCCTTTCATCTGAAAATTCTCCCTTTTTCACTCCTTCCATCTTTTGGAGTTTGCTGACATTTGACTCCTTCCTGATAATATTGCTCCTCTAACCACCCCTTTCCAGTATTGACTGGTTCTATTTTTACTTATACTATGCCCTCCTCTTCCCATCAAGCAGTCAATGGTTATGGTGCAAGAGTCAGAATACTTCTTGGTTTCCATTGACACTTCTAGTCCCTCCCTTTACTGTCACCACTCAGCAATTTCTCCTTCTTTGAGATTAATTCAATTTAAATTTGTCATAATAGTAGCTAACATTTATATAATGGCTACTATGTTTTAGGCAGGGTGTAAGGAAGAGTAGTACCTCTGTCCTGAAGACTGCTTTCTGCTTTTGGTATCTACCTAATTCTCCTCACTTTACTTGTAAAAGCTGTAGCAAACACAGTGGCCATACCTTGATAAATCATTTTGGGAAACAGACTAAACCAGGTTGAAGGTAACTGAGGGGTTTCAAACCTGTCAGAATAGACATAGTCCATCTCTAAAGGATCATGCCCTTATCTTTTCCAAGCATGAAGGAATGGGTGGATGAGAGCTAGTTGTTCCAATGGCCATGAAAGCAACTAAAGCAAACTCTGGAGTAGTTAGAGATTGACTGAAGATGCCAAGGTCATCCATTGCATCTTGAGCTATCATCAGTCATCTTGACTCTGTTCTGTCACTAGATTGTGATGGTTTTGGAAGAGATGATGTGACTGGTGACTGAGCAACTCTGTGTCCCTTAGTTCCAATTTATACACAAATCAAAAGACAACCCATATTATGCTGTTTTTACCTATCTCAAAGTCCTATATTGACAGACAAGTGAAGAAGCAGCCAGTGCAGATATCTTAGGAACTGTAATTATAAAATTTACATGGGAAATTCAGGCTATAGAGACATCTTCTCAATGGAAACAACACCAGTATTCATCTGCCCCCCCCCAAGTGTCTGAGCAGCCATTTAAGGATCACACTGCTCATCTCCTGATATGAGGGGAAAGAGATAGAAAAAGTGCTCTAAAAATTGTCAACTTACCCTACCCTGGTCTGATTACCTTGGCAGGTAGGACGGCCACCCTGTGGTCAAAACATGAAGAGTTGCACAAAAATTTCTGCAAAGAAGTGCACACTAATAAACAACACAAAATGACCTGAAAGACAAAACCCAGTAGACCTGAAATATAGACAGCTTTTGTTGCAAGAGAACTCAGCAGGTATCACATCCAAATAGCAGCCCTGAGTGAAACAAGCCTGGGGAATGATAGCCATCTTACTGAAGTCACAACCTTCTCATCACCAAAACTGTCTTCTATTTATATTAACACAATAAAACTTCACAGATGTACCTTCACAGCAAGCATTGGCATTTAATAGACTATGTCATTGCAAGCAGAAGAGACAGATAAGATGAGAGAGTAATGATGGCAATTTTTGGTGCAGAATGTTGGATAATCATAGACTTATCCTCTCCAGGTTGAATATTTGCATTCAACAAAAGTGGCAGCCCCAAGGCAAAATGACAATCAGAAGATTTAATGTCAACAGATTAGAGAGTTTTTCTCTGAGCTGGAATACTTCACTGCTAACTTGGAGGGAGAGTTGAGCTAACATATGCTTGGCAACAGTGGAACAGAAAAGGAGAGGGCAGTTTTCAAAGTTGCTCATCTGGGTTAGAACACTCATAAGCATGAAGACTACAGTGATGAAAATGATGAGGAAATACAGAAGCTGTTAAATGAAAAATGAGAATTCCACAGTGTTTACCAGTAGGATAGTTCATCAATCTTTAAGAAGGTCTCTTCAAAAGTAAAGTACACATGAAACTTAGAGAGATACAAGATTCTTGGTTCATTAAAAGGCAGATGAAATTCAGTTTTATACTGATAGTAACAATCTAAAATGCTTTTATTATGATCTGTGATACATTTCAACTACTCAGAGCAGATGGAGCCACATTGATTAGTGAAAAGGGCATGATCCTGTAGAGATGGGCTAAGAACTTCTACAGTGTACTCAACAAACCATCATCAATCAATGCCTTTGACTGTTTACTTCAGGTTGAAGTCATTCCCTCTCTAGACAAATTTCCAACTAACTCCTAGTGCTTATTCTATTCCAGCTGAGATTTACAAGCTCTCTCTCTCTCTCTCTCTCTCTCTCTCTCTCTCTCTCTCTTTCTCTGGTGTGTGTGTGTGTATGTGTGTGTATGTTGGGGGATAGGGTCCATTGCTCATACAAAAATTGACTGAAATTTTCTTGAATTAAAAAGGCAAAAGGAAGTGAAACCTCAGGAGTTCAAGGATGCCTCCATCGTCCATCTCTATAAAGGTAAAGAAAATAGATTGTCCTGTGACTATCAGGGTCAGGGGTATGTATCTCTCTTAGTCATTGCTGGCAAGATTCTTACCAGAGTCCTCCTTCATAAGCTGATTCTTCATCTAAGATTTTCATGTACCTGAGATGCAGTGCGGCTTTAGAAAAAACAAGGAACCATAGAGAGATGGTGTTACTCTCTGACAACTCCAGGAGAACTGCTAGGAACAGATCTGATGTCTGTATACAGCATATGTAAATCTGAATAAGGCCTTTGATGCTATCAGTCATGAGGGCTTATGGAAAATTATGTCAAAATTTGGTTGCCTGGAGAACTTTATCAATATTGTATATCATATCTATGATGGCATGCTTGCCCGGGTTCTGGACAGTGGATGATGCTCTCACACTTTTCTGGTCATCAGTGGAGTGAAACAGGACTGTGTCCTTGCTCCCACATTTTTCAGCATGATGTTTTCTGTCATGTAGTCAAATGCCTTCAGCATCAAGGTCAGCTACCACACTGATGGTAAATTCTGCAACTTGAAAAGTCTACAAGCCAAGACTAAAGTGGAGGGAGTGTTGGTGCATGATCTTCTGCTTGCATATAATTGTGCACTCAATTCAGTCTCTGAAGCTGAGATGCAGCAATGTATGGATTGATTCTCTGCTGCTTGGGCTAATTTTGATTGAAAAATAACACCAAGAAAACAGTGTTCAATCGGCCAGCACTTTACCATCCATCCATCCATGAAACCAGTGATTTCAGGAAATGAAGTTCTGAATATTGTGTATAAATTCACTTACCTTGGTAGTAAAGTTTTCAGGGATGTATACATTGATAATGAGGATGACATAGGTTTTGCAATATTTGGGAAGCTCCAGAAAGGTTTGGAGAGAAGAGTTTTAGAATAACTACCAAAGTGAAGGTCAACAGAGCTGTGCTGACCCCATTGTTGTATATCTGTGAAACAGTACACCAGTACCATAAAAGGAAAGCAAATCCTTTCCATTTGAATTGTCTTCTGAAGATTCTGAAGATCACCTGACTGGAGAAGAGACCAGACACTGAGGTCCTTTCTCCAGCTAAACTACCAAGTATTCAAACTCTACTATAGAGAGCTGGATGTCTTTTGTGGATCCTTCATTCTTGAAGAAGATCATATCTTCAGGGAGGTGATGCCATGATGTGCACATGAACTGGATTTGAGTGAGGTGGGGTTGTGCTAAGTCATGAGCCTCACTATCTCCTATGGAGTCAGCTGAATCTAGTGGTCAGATATAAATCAGGATGACTGGAGGTGGTCCTGTAGGTGAGGCAAACAGGGTTAAGTGACTTGTCCAAGGTTACACAGTTAGCAAATGTCCAGTGTCTGAGGCTTGATTCAAACTCCTGTCCTCCTGATTCCAAGGCCATACTCTATCCACTGAGTCTCCTACCACAACTTTGACAGACGGATCCTCATTGTTCAAAGCCAAATGTATATTTGCCAAAAAGACTATTTTATGGAGAAGTCATATGGGCAAGTGCTCACTAGAAGGAAATTCTCAAGATGTCTCTTAAGAATTTTTAGAATTGGGGTGGCTAGGTGGCTCAGTGGATAGAGCACTGGCCTTGGAGTCTGGAGTACCTGAGTTCAAATCTGACCTCAGACACTTAATAATTATCTAGCTATGTGGCCTTGGGCAAGCCACTTAAACCCATTGTCTTGCAAAAAAAAAAAACCCTAAAAAAAAGAACTTTTGGAATTCATTTCATGACATGGGAAGCACTGACACAGTATCACTCTGTATGGCATACCCTTTTCAGAGAAGATATGCTCTATGTGCAAAACGGAATCAAAGTAATTCAAAAGAAACTCAAAGTGCACAAATTTAAATAATCTATTCCAAATTTTCACATAGACCATTTGTGCCCCACTTGTAGTAGAGTATTCCAAGTTTGTATAGTTCTGATCAGCTATATAGTCAGATACAACTTGACTCAAACATAGTGATATAACTTTGATCCTTTTCAAGAACAAGGGGCAACAACTATGTGCCAAGCATGTTTATTATTATTATTCATGTCCAATCCTGTATAATTCCTGCCATCTATCTCCTTTGCTCATATTCACATGCTTCTAAATGGAGCTAAATGCAGTAATGATTCTGTGCTGACTGGATTCATTATAAATTTATAATAATTAATCTTGATCCAACTCTTACTACACAAAGATGATCCTATTTCTACTCCTTAATTTATTTCCTATTACACACCACAGTAGCTCTTCTACATTTTTTTCTTCTTTCCTTATTTTCCATGCCATTTCCCCACACCACTCTTTGCTGAGGACATTGCCTCATAGTTAATCAAAAAAACTGAGACAATTCATTGAGAACCCCTCCTCCCATTCTGTTTCTTCTCTCATATCCCTCTGATATCTATTTTCTCCTCCTTTTCTCCTAACTCTAATGATGAGATGGTCTATTTGCCAAGTCTAGTCTTTCTATGGGTACATTTGATTCTACTTATTCCTATCTTCTCTAGCATCTACAAACACACCCAATCTGGCTTCTGCCTCCATCATTCACCTAAAACTGTTCTCTCCAAGGTTACCCTAGGACTTCATACTTGTACCTATGTAACTTAAATATCACTTTAAAAAATCTCATGCATTTATCATGGGATATAGTTTACAATAGTCATCCTTGTCATTGCACTAACTGAAAGATCTAAGAAAGCAAGAATTGTATCTAATCTAAACTCTGTTATCTTTCCTAGTACTTAGTTCTAAACATACTAAGTGCTTAGTAAATTTTATTAATTCAAATTTGAGTCCTAATATTCTTGACCAACTTCTAAATGCAAATAATGACATCTAAAAGCTAAAGGGGTGCTACAAACAGCATCAAGATACTATTTCTTGCTGATCACATTAATATAAGTATCATTTTATTTTCAATGCAAAGGAAATGCTTACTTAACAGTAGGAATCAATTTTTAAATTTCCATTCTTGCTAGCAAGGGACAGGGAGGCAAGATCTGTTGAAATAATTTAAGTTTTTAGTTTGATAAACTATTCAAAATAGAGCTAGTTTTGATAAAGGAGAAACTGTACTTTTCCCAGTAAAACATAATTGAGTCTATTGATAAGAATGAACAAATCAGATAGTAGTTTTTTCATTATATCTGGCTTATGTAGGTGAATCACTGCTAAGTCTTCTCATTTTTGAAATTTTCCCTTATTTTTCAAATGAAGGGTCAGAGTGCTGCCTATATGTGGAAGAACTTGCATTAAAAATGGCTATAAAACCATTTATTATATGACAATGTTTTTAGTATAAAATACCATAACAATAATCCTTTTACCCAAATGTTTTAAAAGTCTTCAATTAGTTCTTGATCATCAATAATTATGTCATTATGTACCAACTGTAACTACACATATTTAGAATATGACTATATACAGAGTCAGACTTACTTTAAGTAGTTTATGTGATTTAAGAAGGGAATAGGAAGGTATACCACCCTGAAATGCTTAATGGATGACTTTCAGAGAAAATTTTCACCATTAGAGATTGATTCCTTTAGGTCTAGAACATAGTTCCTCCTAAACTATACTTGGCACTGCCAGAGAGAGCCAGTTCCAGGGAAAACAAAACAAAACAAAACACATCTTCTGGATTCTTACACATAATATTCCAAAGTCTAGATGAAATTTCAATTTAACTTTCTGTATTTTAGTCCCCCCCACCAACCCACCCCACCCCATCTTTCCTCTCTTTTTTCACAAAAGCTGATTTTTTTTTCATATGCTGCCTTCTGGCTGTACAAATTCCACTCAGTAATACCTATCTTAGTTTGCCTTCTGAGAAGTACCTTATAATTCATTTTCCATTAATTCTCTATTCTATATTTCATCTCCCTCCTCCCCCTCTTCTTTATCTTCCTTCACTGAGATCCAGTCTCACATTACTTGCAATCTCACCTACATTTCAGGAACAAAGAAATCTGTTCAAGCCAACCCACACCAATATGTAAATAATTGATAGCCTTATCCTTAACACAATTGGAGCTGATTGTCCGTACATCTAATTGGTAGAATTTCTGGCAATTTGGGGGAGGAATTTTTGAGCAAGTGTTTAAAATCATTCCTTCACTTTATTATACCTACCCTGGGTTTGTAGGGAGCAAAGTAAAAAAAAGAATGTATGACCCTCATCCCTTCCTTTAAAGATGGGGCTCTGGGAGAAGGAATCAGGCTGAGCTACAAGGTACCCTGAGGCCCTTCTTTTTTTTTTTCTTGAAAAACCTCAAAAGCCTTCATAATCCTGAGGGTGAGTGGGTAGTTAGGAAGGAGAAGGGAAAATTAGAATTTGAGAACAGCAGACCACTCCCCTGCAAGAGGAGGAATCAACCCACAATCACATTTGAGTCCCCTACTACAGTTTCCTAATAGCTTTGAAGTTTTTTCTGCCCATTCAATCTCACCCACATGTTCCTTAGTGAAGAGGAACTGAGGGAAGCAGAGCTAAGGGTAGATAATATGAATTAGCTCAGGACTGGCAACTCAGAGTCGGGAACCCCTGAGAGTCAGCGAATCCCAGGAATCACTGATGTAGGAAGGTTTGGCTATCTTGTTTCCAAAATTAGAAGGGACCTTCGAAGGGGGATTTCAAAACAGCTTTCTGCTATGCTCCCTTCCCCTCCTAGCAACTGACCTGTGACAAGCTTAACTTAGCTTCATAAAAATTGTAGTAATTATAGTCATTTGCATGAACCAGTTACTATTAATGCTTAATTATCAGGCAATACTGCAGCATGTTACAAGCTGGAAATTATGCAGAAGAAGCCCTTTAAAGGAGGTCATCATATTTTTGAAAAAGAAGATAATCTGGGGGGAGGCTGAAGAAGAAGGTGGCAGTTATGGTTGCTGTAGAGGAGCTGGGCTGGTTACAGGATATTGCTGTTAGGAATACGAGATCCTTACATCCCTATTAATGCAACAAATCAGCCAGCTAAATTCAAATAACTACTGGTACCTGGAAAAAATCAACACGTTTTCTGCTTTCTGCATTAGAAACCTTTGCACCAAAGAAAGTTCTGCTTATCTAAAGACTAACTGGAGATATTCGCATTGTTAAGGGACACTTTGATGAGAATCTGAATTATCCAGTACAGAAGGTGGTGACTGTTGGATAACTCAAAATTGATTTGATCCAAGGACAAGTAATTCCATTGGGTGATATGGCCAGCTTAGCATTGCTACAAAGGCACTTTGATGTGGACATTCTCCATAAAAATTTGAGACATTTCAATATGAAAATAAATTCTACATTAATTCAGGATCTGTCACCAATTATATAATGCTCTGGAAACAAACATCATTCCCTCATTTGTATTGATGGATATTCAAGCTTCCACAATTGTCACTTATGTGTATCAGCTAATTGTAGATGATGTGAAAGTAGCATGAATTGAATATGAAGAATCTTAAAACAGGCCCCTTTGTGATTTTTTTCCCATTCCCTTTTTTGAATCATGTAATTAAGCATTCAGAAACACAAAATTATGACTTTTTAAAGTATTATGCATTAAAAACTGACATTTTATTTCTTGATACACAATTTGTTGTAAGCTTACTGCAAACTATAAGAATATATTTAATTTTTAAGATCTAATTTCCAAGGAATAACTTGTATCACATGAGATAAATGAATGTATGTAAAAAACGTTTAGCTCTGTAAATATCTACAATGTTAACCTTCAAACTTTTGTTACCAACATAGTATATGAACAGAAGAGTTCCAGACTGTCTCATTGTATATCCTGTCCTCCTCTTTATACTATAATAAATACTTGCCTTTCATTAAAATAAAGAAGATAATCTGGTCATGTAATGAGAAGGAAAAATGGACAGCTGTAAATATGCTGATGAGATTGAATTCTATTCATGTGTTATCACTCTTCATTGTTCTTCACATAACATAGTTTATGCACAATTTTTTAAAGTAAAGGGAACATTGGTCCTAAACAGGACAGCATAAAGACCTAACTGAAGATAATTATTTTATTTCCTCCTAACCATCTTTTGGAGGAAAAGTGACATTTCATTCAGTTCATTCAAAGCTGACTATCAGCTACTTTGAATTAAGTTCTTAGTCTATTTTGGGGTCATATTTTTGTGTCATAGACTAATCTGGCAGTCTGATGGAGGTAGGAATCATGTTTCAAAATCCACAAAATACAATACATAGGTTTGTAAAGGAAGCCAATTAAATTGAAATTTAATCATCAAAACATTAAAAAAGGTTCAAAGACTTTTTAAAGAAAAACCTAAATAAAGTTCTTAAGAGGTTAACAGAGTAAAGTCTTCCATAGACAGATTTATTATAGATTGAACTTCAGGGTGTTGGGCAGGACTATTGAATTGAAGAAAAAATTAACCATGAAAAAATATAAGAGAGGTGGGGCAGCTAGGTGGCGCAGTGGATAAAGCACCGGCCCTGGAGTCAGGAGTACCTGGGTTCAAATCCGGTCTCAAACACTTAATAATTACCTAGCTGTGTGGCCTTGGGCAACCCACTTAAGCCCATTTGCCTTGCAAAAAAAAAAAAAAACCTAAAAAAATATAAGAGAGGTAACCACCTTTGGCAAGAAAGAAGTGTACTGGGTAATTCTTTGTAATCTGTAGGAAGGAACCAATCAGTTCTAAGCAGTCATTTGAAATGAATGTTTTTCCCCCTTTCTTTCCCTCTTTTTGCCTTTTATGAAGAAAAGAATTAAGTGGGTCACATCTGCTTGATTGAATGCCTTTGGAATATCAGAGTTTTGGGGTTGCAGGAAACCTCAGAAATAATCTAGTCTAAAATATGCTTTATAGCAATTCCTATTACAACATTCCTGATAATTGGTAATACATGAAAGTAGCCCTCTCTGCCTTTGAACAGATTTCTGAATTTAGACTTGTCAAACATTTTTGATTCAACCAAGAATTGGTGATTAATTTTCAAGAGACATACTCTAGACCACAGCATTGATACTCTTCAGATTAAACTCCCCACCCCCACTACCTGTCTGAGAGTATGTGTCTATCTGGACTCAATTGTTCTGCAATTGAAGGAGAACATAAAGTACATACAAGTGAATATTTGAATCAGCTAAATGTTACAGTGATTAAAATTCAGGAAAATGATATTCAGTTTGTCCAGATTCTATTGAAGTTTCTAATTTTAGAATACATGGTAACAAATATACTATCATTCTACAAAGCATTTATTGACCAATAAACATTCACAAAAATACTATAATTTTTAAAAAAGCATGTATCAATCAGTAAACATTTATTAAGTACCAGTTATGTGTTAGAAGCAGTGCTAAGGTCCTGGTGATACAAAAAGAAAAATCAGGAGTTCTTACCTTAAAGGAACTTACATTTTAACAAGTGAGACAACATTCATATAAAAAAACAAATGCAAAACAGATATTGTGGGGAAAGACTCCAGAAGGTAGGAAAATCAAGAATGACCTAATGTGGAACATAGTGCTTGAAGTAAGTCTAGAAGGAAAATAGGTATTCTAAAGGATAGATATGAGGAAGGAAGGAATTGGTATGGGGTGGGGAACAGCCATTGGAAAGGTTGGAAATGTGTGTAAAGAATGAGAAGGTCAATTTGATTGAACAGTTGAGTATGTGGAAGAGAGTAGTGAGTAATAAAGTAGGGAGGGGCCAGGTTATAAACAACATAAAATATCAGAGGAGTTTATCTTTGATTCTAGAGAAATGGAGAGACATTGAATAGGATAGAGACAACATCAGAACACTATTTTAGGAAAATTTCTTTTAATAGTTGCATGAAGGAAGGAGTGAAATGGCAGGGAGGTACTCTAATAGGAATACAAAATGTGATTGACAGACAGGTAATGACTAAATAAATTTTAAAGAATCATTTATTAAGATTTTCCTATGCATCAAGCACTATGCTAAATAGTAAATACAAAAGAAAAGAAGGTCCCTGCCTTCAGAGTACTTAAATTCTTAAATAGAAGAAAACATCTGATAATAATAGCTAGGAAAAGGGATATTTTGGTTTGAAAAGTTACAGGGATGAGGAGGGGAGCCATAGGGAAGTATATGGACATAACTTTTCTAGGAAAAATTACACAGTTGATTAGATCATGGTTCCAGAATTAGAGAGGGGATAGAGAGTAGAGGAGTATGCACAGGCCATAAGACCCACATCATGCTGTCTGGTGACGAGAAATCTAGGGAGTAAAGAGAAGGGAACTAAAATGGGGGTCAATTTATAATGATTGACTGAGGTAAACCACATAGTAAAGATCCCAGTATGGGAGATCCAGGCATGAAATGGATTGGTTTCATGAATTAGTAATTGTCTTTAAAATTTAGAGGCAATATAAGCTTTCAACTCCTATTTCTGTACATATATTGAGTGTATGATCTTGGACAAGCCATTCAATCTCACATTGTTCCAGGAAGTTTTTTTAAGACTATTACTAACTACGTGGCAAAAAGTGTTCTCATTTGGGGATTTTTCAATACCAATGAAATCACACGTCCATTCCCTATACTTTAAAATCAGAGAATTATAGAATTTTAAAATTAGAAAAATAGATAAATTTTTCCAAAACAAATAATAGGCTGTTCCCAAAGACCTCAAAATAAGGAGGAAAACTACCTCCCAAAGCAACCCATTCCTTATCTCAAACCTAAATTTATCGCTTTATAATTTGTATCAATTTTTTTGGTTTCCCTCTTCTGGGCCTAAAGAGAAGGAAATGAAACTCTAATCATATGAATGGAATACTTAAATACCTATTGTTACCCCCACTCTCGGTCTTACATTTTCCAGGATAAAAATCCTGAAATTCATTTTATAATCTTCTTATGATATGGATGAAGGTCCCCTCACCTTTTTCAGAGTGCTATACATACATGTTTATAAGTATGTTTGCATATGTATGTTTACATACATGTACATGGTTCACATCTGCATGTTTATATTTATGTATGGATTTGCATATATATATACTTCTATGCCTCTATGTGTACCAAAACCTATATGATATGTTATATTTATAGATATGTACATCTATATGTATGTGTATATATGTGTGTATATACATATACTGCTGTCAAACTTTTTCATTTGATTAAAGGTAAAAATCTAACTCTTCTGAAGTTAATTTTTTATTATGTGTAAGAGTATCCCTTTATCTTTACTGAATTTCATTTATCAAAGTTATTCTAATACTCTAACCAGCCTATTAAGATTATTTTTTGGATCCTATCTGTTGTCCATTTTTAGCTCTCCCTTCCTGTTTGGTGTCATCTAAGAATTTTAGTACATACAGTCTTTATCTTTTGTAGAGTGTGTTGATTAGCTGCTTCCCATTTCTAATAAGAGCAGAACAAGAAATTGGCTTAAATTGAAACACTAAGGATTCAAGTTAGCACTAACAAAAATTCCTGACTGGTAAGTTGAATATGGGAAGGGTTGGCCAGGAAGATTGAAATCTCTTCCTTTAAAAGCTTTTGAAAAAACTGGATAGAGTCCTGTTTGGCATAGCTGAGCGTGAAATTTCTTGGAGATATGAAGATAAAGGAATGGACTAGATGACTTCCAAATTCCTGTGATTTTATGGAAGTATGAAAACTATCTTTTTGCTTAATTTTCTTTGATAACTAAGGAATCTTCACTAGATCTAAGTTCAAAGGAAAAGTTTTGAATTTGAGGATAGAGAACCTGGGTTTAGCACCTATTAAAGATGTCAACTCAGTCAAATATTCTTCAATTCAGCTGCAATGGCCTCTTGGCTATTCCAATAGTAAAAAAAGAAAAAAAAAGGTCCATTTCTCAACTGTGTGAATTTTTTCTGACTGTCCTGGTCTTTAGTGCTATCGCTCTTTATCCTCTAGTGACCTCCCTGGCTTCCTTTTAGACCCTACTAAATCTTCATCTTGTACAAGAAGCCTTTTTAATTCTAATGCCTTCCTTTTAAAAATTATTTTCGATTTGTATATAACTTGCATTGCCTATATTTGTTTGCATGTTATTTCCCCCCATTAGACTGTAAGTTCCTTTAAGGCCAGTCTGTTTTTGCTTCCTTTTGTATTCCCATTACTTAGCACAAAGTCTTGCACCTAGTAGTTTCCTAATTGCTGTTGTTTGCCCTTCCTTCTTTAAGAGGATCAAGACATCAGGGAAGTGATGCCTTGACATGCTTAGTAAGTTGGATTTAAGTGAAGGAAGCCTGGATGAAGTCGCTACTTCACTATCTCTTCAGGAGTCATTCAGATCCAGTGGCCAGATGTATGTTGATTTAATTGCAGTTCCCTCCCAAGCTTCTTCCTCTTTAAAATGAAGAGTTAGTGATAGCCAATCATCTAAAATGAGAGGTTGTTGCTCCTCCCTTTAGGTCCTTCATTGTTCTATACCTATGACTTTCTAATAATGAAAAAATCAGTTTCCTTTTATAAGGCAAATGTCTTGAGTGATTTGAGGGTAAATACCTGGCACCTGAGGGAAATGTCAGCGAGGAAGAGGGAACAAGAGGATGGATTTGTGTTCTATCTCTGACTTGGCTGTTTGACAGTGGGGATTGGATCTTGAAGGTCTCTTTTATCTCTTACATTCTATGATCCTCTCAGAGGAGGTGTTGCCTTCAATGAGTCCTAAAGAATTACATGGGTTCATCAATGTTAAATTTTTAAAAATAAAAAAAAAAAACAGGTGACTACAGCTGACACTAACTTCAGGCTGCAATTTAAGCTTTCAGCTGTTGATTATCTAAAATAGCAGGTGAGGCCCTAGACATAGAATCCTATCTCTTGGAATAGCCTAAAGACAGTTTTGTTTGGAATGGTGGGGTAGTGGTGATTGACTGATTCCATTTCATTCCTCAGATATTATAATAGAACCACTACACTATGTGTGAGACACCAAGGAATGTGAAATAATGACTATGGCATTGTTTCTGACCTTAAAGAATCTATAATTTGGTTGAATAAATGAAAGCATATAAATAACTTTTTTTAAAGAAAGATTTTATTTATCTTGAGTTTTACAATTTTTCCCCCATTTTGCTTCCCCCCCCCCCACATAAGGCATTCTGTTAGTCTTTACATTGTTTCCATGGTATACATTGATCTCAGTTGAATGTGATGAGAGAGAAATCATATCCTTAAGGAAGAAAAATAAAGTATAAGAGATAGCAAAATTATATAATAAGATAATTTTTTTTTCTAAATTGAAGGTAATAGTCTTTGGCTTTTGTTCAAATTCCACATTTCTTTCTCTGGATACAGATGGTATTCTCCATCGCAGATAGACCAAAATTGTCCCTGATTGTTGCACTGAAAGAATGAGCAAGTCCATCAAGAATGATCATCACACCCATGTTGCTGTTAGGATGTACAATGTTTTTCTGGTTTTGCTCATCTCACTCAGCATCAGTTTATGCAAATCCTTCCAGGCTTCCCTGAATTTCCAGAGGATAAAAATAACTTTGATATAATTTAAGGTATTACAGATTATTTTACTCAGCATTATGCCAAGATTAAAAACACTAACTTTAGAGTCAAGAGGACTGAGTTCAAGTCATCAAAGCTATATTATCAAAGACAAGTCATTTCATCTCCCTGAGCCCCAATTTTGATTGGAATATTAGCACTTTATTATTGTTGTGAGGCAAGTGTTTTGTAAACCTTAAAAATTATATCATTGTTGCTTTTTGTTAGTTCAGAGTAAAGGGGCAAATAAGAAAGTTTTCTTTCTCATGACCCCATTTGGGGTTTTCTTGGCAAAGATAATGGGGTGGTTTTCCATTTCTTTCTCCAACTCATTTTATAGATCAGGAAACTGAGGTAAATAAACTTAAGTGACTTGCCCTTGTTCACATTGGAGAAGGGAAAGATCACTTTGCCTGGGCAGATCAATTTAGAATCATAGAGAGCTGAAAGGAATTTAGATGCCATCTAATTCGACCTTTTTTTTTTAGTTTATAGATGAGGAAACTGAGGTTAACCAGTTTATCCAGGTCACAAATGAAGCAGTTGGCAGAGATCAGAGTTTATAACTCTACATCAAGGTCTCTTTTTATTTGAGTTGCTTGGTGTTGTTTGTCCTTCATTCTCAAAGAGGTCTAATGATATCAGGAAGGTGATATCATGACTTGTAAGTGAACTGAATTTATTTGGAACTCAAGCCTTCAAAGATGAATAAGATTTCAACAGCTAGAAAAATGAGATGGAGAAGAATCATTTTAATCATAACAGACAGAATAAACAAGGACAAGGAGGTAGAATAGAATGTTTTGGAGGACCAGATGGTATATGAAAAAGAGTATGGTTAAATAAAAAAGAAATGAAAGAAAGAAACCAAATATGTGATTTGTTTCAAAGATTCTATGTGCCTCTGGTCTTTTATCAAGAATCCTTGAAAGTCTTCTCTATTTTATTAAAATTCCATATTTTTAATCCTCTAGGATTGCCCTTAGTTTTTTTTTTTTCTTTTACCCTTTGATTTACCAAATTCTAATGTGGCTTTTGCTTTTTGTGTTTACATTATTTTTTTCTAGCCATTTCTGACTGTTCCTAATCTCATTTGAGGTTTTCTTGACAAAGATACTGGGGTATTTTTGCCATTTTGTCATCCAGCTCTCTCTTTATAGATGAAGAACCTG
Organism: Macrotis lagotis; assembly: GCF_037893015.1. Taxonomy (NCBI): domain Eukaryota; kingdom Metazoa; phylum Chordata; class Mammalia; order Peramelemorphia; family Peramelidae; genus Macrotis; species Macrotis lagotis. Next base: position 177,977,669 of record NC_133663.1, read on the forward strand.
AGGCAAACAGGATTAAATGACATACTGAGGATCCCGTACCTAGTAAGTGTCAGGCCAGATTTGAACTCAAGAAGATGGGTCTTTCTGACTCCAGGGTCAGCACTCTATCCATTATAGAACCTAGGTCTCATGAATATATAATCTTGTTTAATCTTGCCTGATGTTCCTTTGTATTTTAAAATCTTTCTTTCTAACTATTGGCAATACTATGAAATTTCTAGATGTTTTAAATTTAGAATTTCAGAAGATAATGTGAATTTTTTTCTCTTTTCAGTTTGTCCTTTGATTCTAATAATTCTGGGCAATCATTTTTTAACATTTCTAGAAACTCAATATCTAGATTTGTTCTTTGATAAATTTTTAGAGATTCTAAATAATCTTTAATAATCAATTTTCATTTCCATGTTTTCTAGGCCAGTTTTACTTTTTAAAAAAAACCTCTGGACCTACTATTCTAACATTTCAAAATTTTTGCTTTTTTCTAATTTTCTCATTGTTTCAATGATACTTATATGTTCCATTCTGTTTTTCATGCTAAAATTACTTAGGGAAAGATTTTCTTCTATTCCTCCCCCCAGATATTTATTCTTTCAATATTGTTTCCAAAAAAATCTTTTATTTTTATTTCTTGCTTCATTTCTTCTACCTACTGTTGGACATTGGACTTCTTATAATGAAATCATTGTTATTCCAATATTCTACTTGGAGTGTGTGTGTGTGTGTGTGTGTGTGTGTTTGTAGTTCCTCTTTCTTCTGGGCTTCCTTTAGTATTTCTTCATTATGGGGATATTTTTCTGGTTGTTCATGTTTCCAGATTTAGTCCCTGGATTACAGATTTGTTCCAGGATCAAATTCGCTTCCCTCCCCCCTTACTCTTACATTGGACTACTCCCTGATTCTTTCTTTGCTCTAGTTTTGAATATAGTGACTAGGTCTTTGTCCTTCTTCTTGCCTTCTTTCATAACCCTTGCTGAGACAGGTAGTGAAAACTAGGACTCCCCCTTTTCCCCTATCACTGACGTTGGTTTCCATCTCTTATAAATATCAGAGATTTAGGTGACTTCAAAGTTCCAAGAGACCTTGAAGAGCAGGATTCCTGTAGAGGGCTAGCCCCAGGGAGTGATATTCACATTTACTTGGTGACTTTGTCCATCAAAGATATGTGTGGATTATTGCTCATTGTATGGATCTGTTGGCTCACCAGTGAACCCTGACCTAGGATAATCTATGGCCCCAGAGTATGTTGTAAAATGTTTCTTTCATAGAGAAGTATGCAGATTTCTAAGAACAAATATTGTAAATTTACCCAGGAAATTGTAAAACTTGGTCTCCTTTAACCAGTCATTCCTGAGATAAGTTTTTGCTATAAAAAGTCTGAGTCTCCAAAAATAAAGTTCGTAGATTTTCACTTCCCAACCTCTCGTGTTTGGGTATGTTTGTCTACCTGACCTGACTCTCAGAAATTCATGTCCAGCTCCACAACAGAACTATTGTGGGCAATAGCTTCCTAAGGTACCTACTAGTTATTTGGACCTTACTGTGGTCCTGAAGGCCTTTGAAAACCACAAAGGATCCCATGGAAGATCTACCCTATTTGTATCTACTGAGTCTAAGCAAATCACTTTAACCTGAGAGTCAATTTATTCAACTGAAAAATGGGAATAATAATATATGCAATACCTATTTCCCTTAGCTAATTGTAAATCTTAAAATATCATAGAAATAGTGGTTAACATTTTCAGCTTTCTTTGTATCACTAGGGGCAACTAGGTGTTACACCAGGCTTGGAGTCAGGAAGACTCATCTTTCTAGTTCAAATCCGATCTCAGTCACTTCTTAGCTATGTAAACCTGGACAAATCACTTTACCTTATTTGTCTCAATTTCTTCAACTGTAAAATGAGCTAGAGAAAGAAATGGCAAATTACTCTCATATCTCTGCCAAGAAAATTCCAAATGAGGTCAGGAAGAGTCAAACTCAACTGAAAAAATGACTGAACAACAACAACAAAACAAATTATATCTCTAGAGTCTTGCCCAGTGCCTAGGAAATTACTGAACAATTATTGAATTGGAAGAATTTTTATATCGCATTATGTTGATGGCATATGCTAAAACAAGTAGATGAAAAGTTGTATGGTTACTAGGGAACATTCCAGTTATCTTTCCCATGCAGCCCAAATAGTAATTTTAATTTAAGTACCTGGAATCAGATTGATTTTAAGCATATTAAAGGCAAATATTGTAATTTTCATCTTTGTAAAATCCTGGCAGCCTAGGCCATTACCTTGAACAGAATAGATGACTGTTGACGTAATTTTGATATTGAAAATTCCAGAATTGTTTGGAAAAGTTGTAAAGTTGTCCTTCCAACATCTTCTAAATTCTCTTTTTCAGTGCCTTTTCCTTTTTTCAGAAGTCTCTTTGTTCTTTCTTCACAGAATGGTGTCAGTGTGCTATTCTCAGTAATATTTGTTTTAATAGTGGATTCTATAGGGAAGAAATTTTAAACTAAAGGATTAAATGATGCATGACTTTTAAAAGGAGACAATTCTCAAATTACACTTTTCTTTAAACAATGCCAGATTTAGAACTAGAAAGAACTTTTGAGATCATCTCTAAAAAATTAATTTTACAGATGAGCAAATTAAGGCCCCAAAAGAGATAAAAGAGTAGGCCACTGAAGTAGTAAATAGTTCATTCAGCAAAGATTCCAACCCATATCCTCCATCTCAAAAGTTAGTGCCTTTTCTTTTTTTTAACCACCATTCCCCATTCTACCTATTTTGTAAGGCAAACCCTGGAAAAAGAAGGATTTTTAAATTTGTTTGTATTTGTATTTCATATTTTTTTTATTAAGGACATCTATTTTTAGTAGTCTTAGAAGAGGAGGTAAAAGGGTGGTAAGAAGATGAAGACAGGATATATCAGGCAACCAAGTGGTAGAAGAGAGTATGAAAGTTAACAATCAGTATCTCTAATCCATTGGACATCAATTAGCTTTATTGGATAGGAAGAAAGGATGTAAAGGAAAACAAGAATCATGAAGTAGAGTATGTTAAAGTTTCCCAGTAAAGGGGTTTGGAAGTGAAAAAATTAATGGCCTGAAGTGTTCGTTTCAGCCTCAGTTTCTAGGTTGTAGTTTTAATAATGTACTCTTTTAAAAATCCATTTTATTTGATGTTACAAATGCAATAGTTACTGAGGCTTCACTAAGCTTAGAGAAACAATGGCTAAGGATTGATTTTTATCATTATCTTCAATAGTTGCAGTACAATGGTTAGAGGCCAGCTGTTCTAATTCCAAGGAGAAAGAACAGGGCAGTGGGACTCAGATTTTGTCCTTCTTGACCAAGAGGGTAATTTTTTTTAAAAGATTTTATTTATTTTGAGTTTTACAATTTTTCCCCTAATCTTACTTCCCTCCCCCCCCACCCCCCACAGAAGGCAATTTGCCAATCTTCACATTGTTTGCATGGTATACATTGATCCAAATTGAATGTGATGAGAGAGAAACCTTATCTTTAAGGAAGAAACATAAAGTAAAAGAGATAGCAAGATCAGACAATAAGATAGCAGGTTTTTTTTTTTTTCTAAATTAAAGGTAATAGTCCTTGGTTTTTGTTCAAACTCCGTAGCTCTTTCTCTGGATTCAGATGGTATTCTCCATTGTGACAGCTCCAAATTGTCCCTGATTGTTGCACTGATGGAATGAGCAAGTCCATCAAGGTTGATCATCACCCCCATGTTGCTGTTAGGGTGTACAATGTTTTTCTGGTTCTGCTCATCTCACTCAACATCAGTTCATGCAAATCCCTCCAGGCTTCCCTGAATTCCCATCCCTCCTGGTTTCTAATGGAACAATAGTGTTCCATGACATACATATACTACAGTTTGCTAAGCCATTCCCCAATCGAAGGATATTTGCTTGATTTCCAGTTCTTTGCCACCACAAACAGGGCTGCTGTGAATATTTTTGTACGAGTGATGTTTTTTACCCTCTTTCATCACAAGAGGGTAATTGGCACATGGAAAGAGACTGTGTCAGTTTTTTTCTCTAGAGATTTAAGTATGTTTTTGCCAGAAGGCAAAAGGATTAGTTTCTCTATTTATCATGGTTCTTTTGATCTCTTTGACTCTATGATTCTATTTTTAAGAACCCAAGACCCTCTTAGTTAGTTTTCAAAGAGCCAAATGTTTTATGGTGATTAGAGACAACTGAATGTCATATTACATTGTGTTTCTGCAGTTGGTTAAGATGGAAATAAATCAAAAAATACTTGTCAATTGTAACTCTTTCTTATGGAGTCTCCAGAGGGCCATTATATTTTAAAGCCAAAGCATGCCAATAAATGAATTTAACCTCTAGCTGGGGATTCCAGAAAGGGCTCTCTGCTGAGCAAGGTACTTATGTGCAAAGAGATATACACAAATATTCAGAATTACATGGTGTCAGGGAAGACAAATTGTTGGAAGTATCCAACATATTTTGAAATCCTATGTAGAAGAAATAGGGCAATAAAATATTTCCTGTCATGGGGGCTAGGTAATTGAAGAATCACTGAAATGAAGCCAGAACACTAGGAGAGGCAGGAAGATGAATGAAGCTCTTTTCTTCATCAATATCATATTGACAGAGTACCAACAACATGGATGTTAGAAGGAAATCTGTAAGTGTGACTGATGGATAGACCTGGGATCTCTCTTTAGCTTTAATTGATTTATCTTTTGAGTTCCCAACATCTTTTTTAAAAAAGCATAAATAAAACATGCAAGTATTTATTCTAGTCACCTATGGTGTAATTCTGTTCTACATTGGGCTTTCTTTTCCTGAAAAGTAGAAGTTGGAATATATTTCTTTTCAATTTAACTCATTATTGACATATAAACCATCATCTACCAGGGGAAATTTTTCCAAGTAAACATTTTATTCTCCTGATCCTACCCATTAGATTATGTTGATCTCTGACAGGTGCAAGCAGAACAGGGAGTCATGTAGGAAGACATCCACACAAAGGGAAGGTGATAACCTGCCCAGGCAATCATCTGTTTCTTGTCATTACTTCAAACGCTAGTCACCTAGCAACAGGCAGCATTGATACCCACAGTAGAACCATGTGCTTCTGCCTTTGTCTGCCATTTCCAACAGCCTATCACTGTTTCTCTTTCTTATGTCTGCCCCATTTAACAGACATTGTTTTAGGACTGCAACCGTGCCCATATCTGTTAGATCCTGAGCACCTGGAGGGACAGAAGTAGGTTCTGAGAATGATGACTGAGCAGGGAGATGAAAATGAGGATGCATTATTGTCATATCAACTCTCATAATTTATAAGGTGGAAGTGTAACTAAGGAGTACTATTTAGACATGATGAGTTTCCACCAGGTATTTTCACTGTATACCATGTGACCTGATTCAATTCTATATAAGAATGAGATTGTGCTAAATTTAGAGAGAGAAAACCTAGGTTTGAATTCTGGTTCTGATATATATATATATATATATATATATATATATATATATATATATGTATGAACTCTATGACCTCACACCAGTCATTTTACCTGTTTAGACATTAATTAATGAGAGGCTTGAATTAGGTCCTCTCTAAGGTCCCTTTCAATTCTTTATGATCTTTTGTCTCCAGTTGTCATGGCATTGACTGCTTTGACTGATTATTGCACTCTCTCATTTAGTTGTTCACTGTCAATCTAAAGGCAATACATCCCAAACCACTCATCATCATCCTTATGCCTCTTAACATTTTTGAAACTTTTGAAATAGTTGTCCACCTTCTCTGGCTTCATTGTCTTTTGATTATTGGCTTTAGAAACATAACTCTCTACTGGTTCTTTTCCTTCATCTTTTCCTTTTCTCATACCCTTAATATAAATAAATAAAAATAAGCAAGCAAAAATTTGTCATATTTTTACCATGTGCAGGCACTTGTCTAAATGCTGAAACTTTCACCAATTTCCAATCCTTTTTATTTCTGTGACTTCCTGAATTTCCACTGTGCAAATGACTCTCTAGTTCTGACAATTTTAGAGTCTGGCATCTATTGAACAACTCTCTGTATGTTCCAAAGGCAACTTAAGTTCAGCATGTTCAAAATTGAGCTTTTCCTCTTTTTCCTAAATTTTTTACTACTTTTTCCCCATGTGGACCTTGGTCTCCATTGTTAATATTGGTGGATGTCTTCAATTCTTCTCTTTTCCTTATTTTTCATATTAATTATTAAGTCATACTGATGCTACTTTCATAATCTTTCTATCCGTCTCATCATTTCTCTTACCATTGCTGTTAAAGCAGAATGAATTTTAATTATTATATTCCTGTACTAATGCAAAAGCTTTCTAAAAGGAGTTGCTTCCATGCATACCCCTGTTTAATTCACTTTGTCTACTGAGTAAAATTCAAACTAATTTGCCCAGCATATAAGGACCTCAACAATGTAATTCCAATACAATTTTTTTTTACCCTTGTGCCATATTATTATTCTCTTTCACATATTATCTGATCCAGGAAATCTAGATTATTCTTTTCTCCAAGTGGACAATAAGTACTTATATCTCAGTGTTTTCACACATATACTCTGTGCCTAGGATATCTTCCTTTTAACTTGTTTGAATTCTATCCATAATAAAACAAAATATTTCCAAAAGTATCTCATATCAGTTTTATGGAAAAGAAAGAGAAATATATAAAATGAAATGAAAAAGTATAAAATATTGCATTCGAATATATTTGGAGATCTTTGAATGGCTGGACTCATGGGATCATAAGGATACAATGCTAATGTTGATGTTTGTCCTTCCTTCTTGAAGATCATGATAGCATTGGAGGTGATCCCAGGACAAGGAAGGGAATTGGATTTGAGTGAGGGTGAGCTATACTTAGTCACCAGACTCACTTTCTCCTTTGAAGTTATCTGGGTCCAGAGGCTAGATAAGAACAAGGACAACTGAGATGACTCTGATAGTGAGGCAATCAGAGTAAAGTGACTTGCCCAAGGTCATGCAGTTAGTAGACATCAAGTGTCAGAGATTGAATTTGAACTCTAGGGCAGGTGCTACATCCATTGCACCACCTAGCTTATCTATTCCATTATAGATAAGGAAACCAAGGCACAAATAATTAAGTGATTTGACTAGGATCACACAACTAGTAAGTGCAAATCCAAGTCTATCACTTCATTCTACACTAATACTGCCTCTCAAAGAGATCTTAGGACCAGAACGGAGAAGTCAGAGCAATGGAGAAAAAAAATTTGCAGAGTCTAATTCAGGATTGATAGAAAAAAAATTACTTAATAGAGCAATTCAAAGTGGAATGGTTATCTTTGGAGAGTAATGGTTTCTTTCTTTTTGGAGGGTTCAAGCAGCAAAGACTGGATGATCCCTTCTTAGTATGTTTTAGTGAGGAGATTCTATGTTATTGTGGTTTAAATACTTTAACATTTCAATCTTATTGTATTTCCTTTTATTATCTGTGCTACTGTATGAGTCATTTCAGCTCTGGCACAAGTTTCCTCATCTGTGTAATAATTGAACTTGAGCTTTAAGGTTCTTTTCAGCATTGAATCTTTAAGTTGATACTTCCTCTAATTGTACAGCTAACCTACCTCTCTTTTTCCATCAGTCTTAGTATCTTATCTCTCTGCATAAGAATGCATGTTCATTGAGTTGCATAGGCAAGTCTTGGCTAACCTTTGTATTCACCCAACCTCAGAAGAATTCTGTCCATGCAGTAGGGAATTAATATTTGCTGATTGGTTTCCAAACTTCATCATTCTCTTCTTCTCTTTTCCTATGTTCTGCCTATGATCCACAATGGGCTTTTTTTTTTTGTATTTATTTCCTACTTTCTGTCTTGAGGACTGGGGCTCTAAGTCAGTCTTCATTATCTCTTGCCTAGGCTATTGAAATAGGATCCTAATTGCTAAAGTTAAGAATACCTTTAACCTGATGTATCATTTATGTAGTTTTCTAAAATTTTAAATTATCTTCTGGGATATCAAAAAACAAGCTTGCATTATTGACAGGAAGGAAGTAGAGCCCTCTTAATACCTAGTCCAGTACTTCATATTTGTTTATTGAATGGAAATGGGATCAATTGTTATAGTCATTGATTTGGCTTAATTTTTCTTTTTATTCAAAAAAATTATTTGGCTAACTTTTTTTCCCATTCAATTGCTTAATCTGTTCAGGTGTTTTGATCTTGCATATGTGTGTAATATATATATATATATATATATATATATATATATATATATTCACATAATACATATATAATGACTGAATATGTATGTATACATCTATGTTTGTGTTTATATATGCATACACCCACATATAAATGTATATGTAAAGATATGTGTGTATATAAGGATGTATATGTATTAATGCCTCTATTGTTCAGTTTGGCATCTGGTATTCTCTTATTTTTGAATTGTTTCCTATATTCAGACTATTTCTCTTAATAGGCTTTAGTTAGCCTCTTTTCCCTTTTGTGCAGGCATTTTTTATGTAATACTCCCTTTGTATAGTCCATAACTCCAAACTCAAGGCTAAGGACATAATAAGGTATGATACCAAGATACAGATTATATTGATGGAAAGTTTCTTTTTGAATTATCATACATGTGAGATATTTCAATCAAAAATATACTGAAGGTAATTTGAATGAGTCACTCTGGATGGATATGTAGAAAATTGAACAGAGATGGAAGATTTGGCAGTGCTCTCAAATTGGTCAAAAGAAAAACTAGACATGAAGCATGAGAGTTAGAGAAGAGTTAGGTATAGTTCCGTGGCTGCAAATTTGGATGATTTAAAGAATAGTAGAAACTTAGATGGAAATAGGCAAATTTGAGTGAGGGACAGGCTTTATTTCCTTTCTTCTAGAAACAAGAAAAAAATTTGCATTGTCTTAAGAAGGCAGAGGTGAGTGAAAAAGAACCTAATGAGAGTAGTGGTAGTGATGAAACAGATGAGGACTCTGGGGAGTAATACTTGCTGAAAGGGAGAAGGTGGTGGCTATACAGGTGCATGAGATCCATGGCCCTTGATAGACATCCAATATATTCAAAGCTAGTATCTAGGTGGCATGATAGATTCAAATCTCCCTTTAAACCCTATGCATGTCACTTAAATTCTTTCAACCTCAGTTTATTTTTTTGTAAAATAAGAAAGTTGGATTTTATAGTCCCCAAGATTCCTTCTAGCTCTTAATCTATTCTTGATTGCTAATCTTTAAAAATCATTTTAGGGGAAGCTAGTTGGTACAATGGATATAGCACCAACCCTGGAATCAGGAGGACCTGAGTTCAAGTCTGACCTCAGACAATAATTGCCTAGCTGTGTGACCTTGGGCAAGTCACTTAACCCTGTTGCCTTAAATAAATAGAATTTAAAAATAAAATGAATCAACTTAAAAAAATCATTTTAGTAAAATGAAAATAATTTATTTTAGTTCTTTAATGTATTCATAATAGAATGAAAAAAGCAGTTCTTTACATAGTAGGGTAACTTTTTTTTTTACTGTAATTATAGCAGCTACAGAGAAAGATAACATAGTAAAATTAAGGAGAAGGACTAAAACAGATTGAGAGTAAGACAGAGACTTCAAACCTGTGAATTATGGGAATGTCTACCCCAAGTGGACACTGTATAGTGCTTAGAGCTTGATCATACACCAAAGAAATCAAAGTTATCCACTGCATCTTGGGCCATCACCAGTCTTCCTTTGTCTTTTGTCTTGCCAATGGACATTGATGGAAGAGAGAGACAGACGACTTTGTGCTCTTAAATCTAATTCATGCACAAATCAATACATCACCTCATGATGCCATTGGTTCTCTTAAAAAATGAACAAGCAACAGTTGTTTTTTGGACAATCATAATTAGAAACAGAACATTGTAAAACTAGGAGAGATCAGATTTTAACCCATAAAAATGAATCTATAGTGAACAGAAATTCCCTGTAGTAGTATAACTCATAACATACTTTGCAGTTGCTACATTGTAGGTTTTTTTTTTCCTTGAGAGGGTGGAAAAATTCAATTCTGTGCCTGCATCGTGATGATAATTAAAGCATTTAACTTTGCTAGGTCTTTCATCATGTGTTTGGAGAATGCATTGCTAAATATAATATGTTGGACAGCTGGGTTGTGGGCCGAAGAAACTACAGCTGTTATAGAGTGAACTTTTGGTAAATACCTCATCACAACACCAGCTGTAGGCCCCCAATACAGCAAAAAGGTTTTTGTTTTCTTTTTACTCTGAGTCATCATTCCTAGCTTACCCTTTAAACAAACTGAAATGACTTACAACATGAAACCACTGTCTAGCAAAATACTAGACCTTTTTAGAGACATTCATGATCCAAGTAAGTATAGTGATAATAAAGAAATCTGAATGTTAACTGTCTCCAGAACTGACACAAAACAAAATCAAGCCAATTGAGAGAGATGGGGGGGGGGGGGAGAGACACAATTATTACAAAATTGAAATCTTGAAATTGCATATTTCCCCCTTCAAAAAACAAGAAGACATGCCTTCATCCAGACCACATCTTCCTTTCCACTTTATCGCTATTATCACTTAGTTAAGGTAATATTTAGGTCTTTTATAACAAGAGACCCTGAAGTATCTATAGATTCTCCACCTACTAATGAAATTCAGAGCTGACTATAGGCATTTAGAGATATAATAAAAGAGTATTAGTTCCTAGGAGAACATGTTTTTAATTCAAAGATTTGTAAACAGTAGAAAACAATTCTATAAATTTACCCTAGTGATAGTAGGTCAGTTGCAGCATCTTCCTATATGAAAGCTGTCATAAAGTTAGAAAATGATTTGCTTCCCTGTTGAAAAATAAATCTGGAAAACATTTCTTGTCTTTCAAATGGGAAGGAGAATGCTGTTTAACTATATATATATATATATATATATATATATATATATATATATATCACTGTTTTAGTTATAACAGAAAAACTTTGGCTCATTTAAAATATTTTGACAAAAATTAAAATATAATCATATATGATCTCCAAATGCCTTTGCTCAGAATTGACATAATGCTGAAATGTTGATGTATTCACCTTAAACTAGAGGTGTTCTGAAGAATTACTTATTGGCTAAGATGCTAACTGAAAAAAATTTCTTTCATTTATTGTTTTTGTTGTTCAGTCACTTTTCAGTTATTTCCAACTCTTCCTTACTTCATTTGGGGTTTTCTTGGCAAAGATACTAGAATGGTTTGCCATTTCCTTCTCCATATCATTTTAGTTAAGGAAACTGAAGCAAATAGGATTAAGTGACTTGCCCAAGGTCCTGCAGCCAGTAAGTCTAAGAGACAGATTTGAACTCAGGAAGATTAATCTTCTTGACTCCAGGCCTAGAATCTATCCACCGAGCCCTCTAGCTGCCCCATTTTCTTTCATACTTTCTTTAATTTTTTTTGTCATTTATATCAAAAAGAGACACAGATAGAATAAAGTTATATCTGCAAGGGACAGCAGAGATCATCTAACCTACTTACCTTCTTTAAGGATAAGCAACTGAAGCACAGAGAAGTTCAGTGACTTCCCAGTATCTGAAAGTTAGTGGTACAACTGGTAAGCAATGCAGTGTATATAGTAGAGATGCACTTGAATTGAAATAAGGGAAAATCTGGATTTGAAAGATATTAGTTTTGTGACCATAGCAAATCCCTTAATCCATCTGTGCATAAGTTTCTACATGTATAAAACGTGAGTACATGAATAAGAATTATTGTGAGGGTCAAATTTGGTAATATATGTAAAGTGTTCTATATAATTTAAAGTTATGTAACAAGATTGTCCATTATATTTAATTGTGACTGGAGACCATAACTTTTAACTTCCAGATATCATTTTCTCCACTATGTCACGTGAAAAATTCCACATTATGATATCAAACATTAAGTGACACACTTGAAAAATCCCCATTATTTCTCTCTAAGTCAAATATATTTGCAACTCATTTGTTTGTTTTTCTGTAATTTCTGTAATTATGGCTACCCTCTATGTTGCTATTCAACCTTTGATATAATACGATACTCTGAAATACTCTACTCTGAAAAACAGATACTATCTGTTTTTTAAAGGTCTACAAAGCCAGCACTTGACTTGTTATTTTAAAAACTTTACATATATTTTATTCAATTATTACAAAATTATTAGCACTATTATTATTTCCATTTAATAGATAAAGAATCTTGTCCTGCTTACAGATTTTATACATTTCGGAAGAAAAATTCAAACCGCTTCCTTCAGTTCCAGAGAAGACTTCTATTTATTACACCATCTATATAACTTTGCAGATTTTGTCTGAGGTCAATCCTCTAACTGTTTTTCTTTAGCATTTAAGTCTACAGTAGATTGCAACATGAGTTAACTGGCCCCTTGAACTCTAAAGGAATGATATAGGGAGATTTAAATTCTTGGGAAAGCTGCTTAGTTTTGAATGATAAGTTAAGAAGACTAGATCTAAGGTGATTTGTGCTCACTCAGAGATTTGGAGAGCATTAAAAAGAGAAGAGGCAAGATTGCTAAAGACAAATTTCCCATTTCACTAATCTGCTCAGAGCTAGACCTGAATACATAAACAACAATGATTCTTCCAGCTCTAAAACTATATTGGAAATTCTATAGTAGCTCTCAAATGTGTCAGAGCAGTTTTAATAATTTATATAACAATAATGCACTGACACTTTTGGGACACCCTGTAGATTTTCTTGGTAGGTAATATTGTTTAAAGTAGGTAATGGGGAAACTAAAAGAGATAAGATTAAAGATTCCAAAACAATTGTTTTATGGATCATCTATTTGGCCAAATAACTTTATTTCTTCAAATAGATCTGGGTAACATATTTTTAATGAATTAACACTTTTTACAGTTTGTAGCCTCATCATCAACAGCAAAAACCATGAGCTTTGTGGGTTTAAAAAAGACATACTTAAAAAGGTTGATTTATTTATTTATTTTTTGGAATAAGCTAGCAGCCACTTATTCACCTCTTCTGAAATCAACATTTACCAGTTAAATTACATGTCACTTTTGCTTCCACAATTCTATTTAACTGGAAACCCAAATATCTCAGGAAAGCAATTTCAACTCTGACTATACTTTTTCCATTTACATGGTTCATCAGTTTTAGCCACAATATTCATTGAAAATGTATATATATAGCATAACGAGGCTAAAGACAGAATAGTTTCCCAGAGATGAAAAACTGGGCTACCAAGACGATTGAAATTCAGAGCTTTACAAAACAACAACAATAACAACTAAAATACCACCATGAGAACAGACATTTTTAACACTGTAAGGTTTTATAAACATCTGATTTGAACCCTATAATACTACTGTAGGGTAGGTACTTCATGTGTTATTATCCATATTTTGCAACACAAAGCTAAAAATGGTGACCTAAAGTGGTCCAATGGTGTTCTCTTTGACTATCAGCAGTCAATTACATATTGCTGTCTTAAATGGGGCAGAACAGTGTGACAGCTTATTCTAAATGCTGACATCTATCAATACACACAAATTACACATACTCATACTTGAATTGCTTCCCTGGAATTCCAAAGTACAAATAGACTTTGAAATATGGAGGATTTAAGACCTAATTTATTGAATAACAATCAACATTTGGAAAACCTTTTAGATATATTATCTCATTTGAATCTCACAAAAGACCTGTGAGGTAGGCCTATTATTATCTTCATTTTACACATGAGGAAATGAAGTCTTAGACAGGATAAGTGCTTTTCCCATGTTTACACAGCTGGCAAGTGTCTGAGGTAGAGTTTGGATGCCAAGTCATCCTATGCAGCATCCACTATTACATTTGTGTCTTACTTAAAACTTATTTGTGTAATGGTGGATATATTGTTCAATTTATTTGATTTAAATAAACATCTCAGAGGGTCACACATAGTTTGGTTGACTGGACAGAAAACATTGTCATGAAGTATAATTAGTTTATCAGTTTATCATGGCTTCTTCTTAATGAAGCCATGCTGACTGTTCAATTTCATCAAACTCTTTTCCAAATATTCAAAAATCATTCATTAGGGGAAAAAAGACAAAAAAAAAGTCTAAAACTTTTCCAGAGGCCATGAAGCCTCTAGGAGTTGAAGATTAAAAAATAATTTAAATAAAGTAGGTGGCTAAGCTGGGATTCTTCAGGGTTATTGGAATAAATTTCCCAATTTGTAGTTTCTCTAAAGTAGAAACAATTATGCTAGGTTCAGAAAAATATCAAGTAGATTTAGGGGCAGAGTCAAAGAAGGGAGTAGCAAACTAGCTAGAGTAAAATCAATTATCTTGCTAAAGTCAATAGTGAGGTAGGCAGGGGAAGTGATCAACTTAAGAAGCAAATTAACTTCCAAGCTTCCAGATCTAAGCTAAAATGGTCTAGTCAAAAAGTTCATGCATTCAGTAAGTCTTGTATTTGCCAAGTGCCTTGGGTTGCTGATGGGTTAACATATTGGCATCTAGAAGAGTAGGGCAGTCGAGGGGCCATATGCAAGGCTCCTAATGACACTACTCTGTGGGAAATAAATGTGGCAGTTGCTTAAAGTGACATATGTCCTTGACTTTTATTAAATTAATAAAGAAGAGGTGGAGAACAATAATTGGTTTACTGTTGTTTACTTTCATCACTCTGCATAATATAGCAAAGACTATAATTTACATGAACTGGATACACATATTGATAAACCAATCCTCTCTAAAATTAAAATAACAAAGAGATAAAAATCCAGGAAATGTCAAATGTATAAAGTAATACTTGCTTTGTTCATGTAAAATGAGACTCAATTAGAGGAGACATGATGTAGTGGGAAGAGTGTGGGTCTTAGAGAAACAAATATCTAAGTCTTAACATTGGCACAATCTATTTGAACTTGGACAAGTAACTTAAAGGGTCAGTACTTCAAACATCTAGCAAGACTTTAGATTAGATACAATTGTTGATCTGTTCAACAGAGAATTTCACATTGAGAACTCACTTTGACAATTACATTAAACTTCCATCAAAAACAATGTGCTTCAACTATAGTTTAGAGATGCATTAATAGTATCTTATAGCAAGAATAAATTTTATTGCCCAAATCAGATAGTAGAAAATAAGCTTGTCAGCTTATTGTCTTAAGCATCCCCTTAGTGATTGAGGTGTTCTGAGTAAATTGTTTTTCAATAAATTATACATCTTTAACTTACAGAATAAATTGTATAATAATGAGATAGGCACTTATTTGGTATGATCAAGTGAAAAACTGACAGACATGTAAGAGCCCTGTGATAGGATAGACTACCAATGGATAGTTTAATGATCTAGCAAATAAATCATCTGGGAAACAAATTACGAACACCCAGAATGCTATTTATCATAAGCCTGCTTGCTTCTAGATTATGACTAGTAGTAGAGGCTACTATGTTTCACTTGCACTTGAGATTTTAGCAGTCTATGTTCAGATGAAGGTAGTTCTGATTGAAAGAGAATTTCTAGGAGTGGCTAGGTGACACAGTGGATAGAGCACCGGCCCTTGAGTCAGGAGTGCCTGAGTTCAAATCCAGCCTCAGACACAAAATAATTACCTAGCTGTGTGGCCTTGGGCAAGCCATTTAACCCCATTGCCTTGCAAAAAACAAAAAAGAAAGAGATTTGCTAGAGGGTCATATGTAGTCTGGTGGAAGAAACATTGTCATGAATAAAGAATAAAGGAAATGTGGTCAGTTTATCAGTTTTTCATGGCTATTTTTTTTTAGGTTTTTGCAAGTCAAACGGGGTTTAAGTGGCTTGCCCAAGGCCACACAGCTAGGTAATTATTAAGTGTCCAAGACTGTATTTGAGCCCAGGTACTCCTGACTCCAGGGCTAGTGCTTTATCCACTATGCCATCTAGCCGCCCCTCATGGCTTCTTGATGAAACCATGGGCTCTTCAAGTTCATCATGCTCTTTTCTAAATGTAAAAAAAAATCATTCATAAGGGGAAAAAAGAAAAAATTAAAGACATTCATTTATCTATACTTTAGAGATTCTATTGTTTTAAAATAAAACACAAAACTGGAAAAACACCTTTCTCTAGTCTTATAGTATTCTATTTACCATATTTTTTCAAGATCACTGACAGTAAAACAATCACCAGTTCTTTTAATATCCTGAAATTTGATTCATGTGTTCCTGATGACTTTTATTCATTAATGGTAGTTTGGTGCACTCTTACTAATCTCCCAACTTCTTTATGGTTTTAATTCCCCGTGAGTCATTTTTATTCTGTTCTTTTGAGTCCAAAGAGCATTCTTCTTGGCAGAGAAAAAAGAGAAACACACATACACACTTACATTCACAAAAAACATGGAGGGGTCCTGCCTAATTTTCTGTATTTGCTGTCATTGTCTTTCTCCCCCACAAGTAATGGTGGAGGACAAACTAATATAATGCCAAGAGTCATGAATTGGGAATCAGTGGACTTGGGTTTGCCATTTACTAATTTTTTGACCCTGGGCAAATCACTTGACCTTTCTGAATCTGTTTTCTCATCTCTGAAATGATAGAATTGAATTGTATCATCCATAAGCTCCCTTTCAGTTCTAAATCCATGTCCTTATCCCTTCATATTTCAGTTCATTCATTCCTCTTCCAAACTTCATTTGCAATGAATTATTTAGTTAGGATTAGTGATTGAAATAGTTAAATTTCTTTCAGCATAAAAGGCCAATTTCAGTTATCTACATGATGCCAAATTGAGTTCCTTTTGTAAAATCAGTCTGAAATATACATCAAAATTTCAAAAAAAGTGAAATTGCTTTTGTCATAGATTTTGATGGAGGGCTAAAACCTACTGAGTCTTTCATAATGCAGCTCTTTGAATTCTTGCTGCTGCTACTCATCATCCTAATCTGCTTTTGTATGGGCTGGTGACTCAGAGGTGGTAGCTGAATCAGCAGAAGACACAAGGGTTATTCAGAACATAAGGGACTGCCAGGCTGGGACCTCCCAAACTTCCAGAATAATAATCCCAAATTTTTAGTGAGTTTAGATAATGCATGAATTTCATAGCATTCCTTGCTTCTCTAATCCCTTCTTCACCTGCTCATTCAGCCTTAGGCTGAACTTGATAACTTTTACCTCATGCCTGGACTCTTGCCAAAATTTCTAAATTTGTCTCTTCTACTTCCAATTTCTCTCTTCTTGAACATTACCTAAAGTTAGTTTTTATTTCCCTTTTTGTATGTTTCATTTTCTTATTTTTTTATGCCCTGCTTATCCAAAGAAGAACAAAAGCATCTTGAGGTCAAGGACTTTTTTTTTCAATATTTCCAGAACCTACCACAGTTACTCAAACACACTACTAAATGTTCTTGGAATTGAGCTGACTCCTCATCTTTTATCACTATCCTTAATTCAATCAAAGATGCATTTATTAGACATAGATTAATTAAGGTACTATCCTAGACACGATATCGGGACACAAAAAGGACACATTTTGTTATTGCCCTCAATATCAGAATATGTGTCTGGTATTGCTAGCTTTCTTTTTATGTATATCTCCTGTCTATTCTACTACTTAGAATTTTGAGTCATCCAGGAATAGTCAGTGAAAGAAAAAGTTATTTAGGAAGTGTTGGTGAGTACTGTCTAGTTATTGTGTACTCAGAACTAGTTTCATATGGGTGATAATGGAAACAAAGATTGAGTTCAACAAATGTGAAAACACTTGGCTGAATTTCTATTTTTACCACAGTATCAATAATCTATATTCTGATCCTATAATAAGGATAGGAGAATTTCATTGTCCTTACTGACTAGAAAAGCTAATGAAGAGTCTTTTCATATACTTGAGGACTGACAAAAATTACTAGAAAAGCCTTCAAGATCTGATCAAATACTAAAAGCAGTCAATAACAATGACATTCATATGCCAAGTCCTTTGAGCATCATAACTGATGACTGAGAAAAGTGCTATTTTTTTATATTCTATTCATTTGTCAGGTAAGGAAATGGAAATAAGAATAAACCAATGTTTGAGACTTAACATTTTAAATCTCCCTGTTTGCTCTCTCTGTCATCATCGAACCCCTTTTCTTCCTTTTTTTCCAGTTTCAGGCTATCCCCTCAATCTTCCTCCACTCCCCCTCTCCTAATGCCTTTCTCCTATCTCAAATTTCTTTCTATGACCCTTACTGACTTTGAATGCAAATTTCTCCCTTTATAACTGGACCTTCCAACAATGTAGAACTGTGTGCTCTCTCTTTAAACTTATCTCTCTCATCTCAGCCGATAGCAAGGTTCAATAGAAGACCCCAAGGACAGCTTCCACTTCTTGTCAGTGTCAGGTCTTCATTCAAAGTTACAGAATTGACTGACTGATGTCACTATACAATCATAATTCCTCATTGATGCTTCATAAAGGAATGAAAGACTGATTAAGCAAATCTATAGAAGAGGAACTTTATTTACTCTTGTGCATTTGTATAATCATATGTAGATTACAATAATAAATATATGGGAGAATTTAGTGAGTAAAGCATGATCTCATCCGTGAAAATCTTTACCTGCATTATTTAAATGAGTCTAAGGTGCCAAGGCATAGGACTCCAGCTAACCAAAAAGAAATAGGATAATTCTAAAAGAGTTTGTCTCAATTTAAAAAATTGAAATGAGCATCATTTTGATAATTATATGCTACTATATTGAGATTTACTTTTAATGCACAAAGGGAGATTTAATGATGTATCATTCTTTAGAGTAAAAGGGAGAGGAGTAAATCATCTCATAACAAAAGGAAAATAATTAAAAATAAACTATACTTTTGATTTTGATTATAAGAATAATATATCATTTAACCTCTCATTTTCTTGATCTATACAATGGGAATGCCACATACTTATGGGGTAATTTATAAGAATTTGAGCAGCTATTACTATGTGAAGTAAGATTGCACAAATCATGAGAACATTTTGTGTTGTCATATTTTGATGTTTCTATCATCTCTGGCTAGAATCAGAGCATAAATATAATGCATGTTTCTGATTAATTTTCAGTTAGCTTGTTAAAATGGTGTTAAATAATGTACAATATTTGTTCTGTGTATTGTTCAAATAAATTATCTTCTCACCTTACTTGCAGAGTATTAATTTTAAAAGTCTGTGAATAAGGGACTTAAAGTTTAGTGTATTTAAAGAATATACCTGTAATTTAAAATTCTTAACCTTTTCAGACTCTTTATACCTGACACCCATTTCTTCACTCTATAATTATCCAAACTGTCT
Source organism: Macrotis lagotis (assembly GCF_037893015.1). NCBI lineage: Eukaryota > Metazoa > Chordata > Mammalia > Peramelemorphia > Peramelidae > Macrotis > Macrotis lagotis. Next base: position 177,996,981 of record NC_133663.1, read on the forward strand.
TTCTTGATCTTTAGCAACACAGCATTTGCTTTCTAATTCTCATTGTCTTATAGTGACTATTCCCTTTGCCTTGGAATACTTTCCCTCCTCGCCTTTTACTTAAAGAATAAGTATATTAAAGACTCAGATCAAGAACTGCCTTCTATATGACACTTAAACCTATTAATGGCCTTTGTCACCCAGTGCAAAGAATGAAACAATCCTTTCATACAATGAACATTCTTATGGAGAAGCAAGTATACACACATACACACACACACACACACACACACACACACACACAGTATACCACAAATGTACTGTTAATAAATACAAATATAAACAAAATAAAATAGTTAAACCCAAAGTCATTTAGGATGGAAGTCATTTGGCATTTGAAGCAGGAACATCATGAAGATGGTGGTGGCTGAACCATATATTAAAAGAACAGAAGAATTCTTTGAGGAAGGGAATATACTGTTCCAGATTTATGAGACAACCAGAGCAAAGACACAGATTGAGTGATGGTTGTGAAGAACTAAGGAAAGTCCAGTTTAGCTGAATTTCATAGGGATGGAGTAATTTACAAAGATCTGGTTTGGGGTTGAGTTGTGAAGGGTTTTAAATCTAAACAGGTGAATCTATATTTTCCAACAAAAAATTCACACCAAAGGAAAATTACTTTGACAAGAATATATTAGGATTTATTTAGAAAAAGTGAGAAAATTTTTTATAGTTTTTTTTTGCAAGGCAATGGGGTTAAGTGGCTTGCCCAAGGCCACATAGCTAGGTTATTATTAAGTGTCTGAGGTCAGATTTGAACTCAGGTACTCCAGACTCCAGAGCCAGTGCTCTATCTACTGTGCCACCTAGCCACCCCAAAAGTAAGAAACTTAACAGGTGAAAAGGAAATGTACTGGGAGAAAGGAAAGGAAAGGTAGAATAGACTAAGATATTTCATATAAAAGAGTCAAGAAATAGTTTTTGCAATGGTATGGAAGGGGTAAAGATGAGGGGGATTGAGGGAGCCTTCATTCTCATCAGAAATGGCTCAGAAAGGAAACAACACATATACTTAATAGGGCATCGAAGTCTAGAAGAAAAAGGAGAGAAAGGGGATGAGGGAAAGGAGGGGGGGAATGTAGGGAATAGAGGAGAGGGTAGATCATGGGAGAGGATAGTCAGATAGAACACATTTTCTTTTTTACTTTTTGCAAGGGATTGTTTGGTCTGTCCGGGACCATGGGTGATTGCTGAATCTCTTGGGGGGGGTGGGAATATAGGCCTAGGGCCTCTTGGCCCCAGGGCTAGTGCTCTGTCCACTGTGCCACTCCACTGTCCCACAGCACACTTTTGAAGAGGGAGAGAGAACATATAATAATTGATAGTGGGGATAAATGGATGGAGGGAATGACAATCAGCAACACCAACTGTGGAAAAATATGTAAGTAATTTCTCTGATGGACTTATGATAAAGAATAAGATCCAACCCAGAGATAGAGCTGATGGTATCAGAACACAGACTGAAGCATGTGTTTTTCTCTTTCTTTCACTTTATTTCTCATGAGGTTTTTTTTTTTATTTTTGTGGAGGGAGGAAGGATTATGTTTACTCCTGCAACAAGACTATTTTAGTAATGTGTAAATAAATTTCAAAAAAGAAAATAAAAAAGAAAAAGTGAGAGACGATCTAAAGAGACCAACTAGGAGACTATTGAATAATTTAGGGGTGACATGATGAGAACCAAAGTGTTAACTTTGAGAATAGAGATAAGGGGATAAATCTGAGCAAGATTTAAAGAGTTGAAATGTCAAGATTTGAGAGAGGGAAGGATTCAGAATAAGACTTATTAAACTGAAATATATGGCAACAATACTGCTTTGAAATATATACTTCTTTGAAAAGCCTTATATTGAAGGATTGTAGAAAGCAGAGAACTAGATGAAGAAGACTCACATTCAAATTCAGCTTCTTACATTTATTAACTGTGTGACTTTGAGTGAGTTACCATTCCTGGGACTCAATTTCCTCCTTTATAGATGAGGTTTTATAGTATATTGCCTCCAAAATAATTTCCAGTTAATTTATATTTTGTTTATGTTTGTTTATAGATAGTATTGTCTCAAAGGAAAAAAAAAATCTGAAAGAAAGCTGGGCAAAACTCCCCCAACTATGCAAAGTTATATTAAATTAAGGTTAAAAGGAGAGGGAGGACAAAAATGAAAGATTGAAATGATTTCCTAAGATTTCCAAAAATTATTGTGGAAAATCATTTTCACCACCAAGGACAAAGGAATCACCATATTTGAGATCTAACATCACAATCCCAAATGAGTCCAAAGAGGATATGAAAATATGCAGGGGTCCAGCCTCTGGTTCCCAACAAAAATATTACTTAAATTGAGAAATAAGATTATACAGAGGAGAACCATATCAGAGTTGATTCAGTTTTGAGGGTATTGAAGGGATGATTCTCACTGTGTATGAATGGGAAAAATACCAAAAGCATGAACAAAAATTTCCTTACTGCTCATTCAAAGTGACAAAAAGGTAGGACAAAACCTCCAGCCTTGCAGGCCTTTTTTTTTTTTATCTGTCTTTTACCTATAAATCAAAATAATTCAGAGTTTCTTTAAAGATATAGAAATAACTTTGTACAATGGACTCTGCTAATAATAATTAGATTAGGCAAAAAGCAAAGTGATAATTCTCACCAAAATTATTTAACACCTTGTGGGAGGAGATCCACATCAAACCCAGATATCTTATGGATAGCAAGGGTTTTCAAGATGCTTCTGTTCATGGATGATATTCATCATTCTTGAAAAGGACCAATGACATCACAAAGTTGATGTCTTGACTTGCACATGAATTGGATTTAAGTGAAGTAGAGTAGCACTAAGTTGTCAGCCTTACTCTCTTTCATAGTCTTCAAAGTCCAGTTTCAAGACAAAAGTCAAGATGACTAGCAATGGCCTAGGACAAAGGACAAAGGACACTCCAAAGTCTTTTGGAAGAGATCTTTAATCATTCAAAGAGTTCCATCCACATGAGAAAGGATAAGTGAATGAATAATATCTATTTTTCTAGATCAATTTGCATTTAGATGAACATCTTAGAACTTGTCTAGCAATATGACATAATATAGAGGAAAAGAAAACTGGTTTCAAAGTTGATAAGTTTGAATCAAAGTTGAATTTTGTTCAGAAAATTGTATGGCTTTTCATTTACTCCAAGTTGCTCTTGAAATCAAAAGCTAATCGTCTGCAATTTGGACTTATGCCCAAAGGGAAATAAAATGTGCCTACCCTTTGAGCCAACAGTACCACTATGAGTCTGTAAAAAAAAGGCAAAATCCCACTGTACAAAAAAATATTCATAGTATCTCTGTAGTGGCAAAAAGTTGGAAATTGAGGGGATATTCATCAATTGGGGAATGATTAAACAAATTATGGTATATGTACATGATGGAACATTTGTTCTATGAGAAATTGTGAGGAATGGGATTCAGAAAAGCCTGGAAAGACTTGTATGAATTGGTGCTGAGTGAGATGAGCAGAACCAGAACAGTATATACCTTAACAACAACATGGGGTAATAATGATCAACCTTGATGGACTTACTCACTTCATCAGTGCAATAATCAGGGACAATTTTAGGGAATCCATGGAGAAAACCATCTGTATCCAGAGAAGGAACTGTGGAGTTTAAATGGAGACCTAAGATTATTATCTTCAATTTTTAAAAAAAGTTTTCTAATGTATTACATAATTTTGCTATCTCTAATATTTTCTTTCTTCCTTATGGATCTGTTTCTTCTCTCAATACATTCAATTTTGATCCAAGCATATCATGGAAACAAATGTAATGCTAAGATTGCTTTCTGTTGGGGGGGAGAGGGATGGTAGGGAGGAAAGGGAGAGGGGAGAAAAAATTGTAGAATTAAAAAGCTTTGCAAAAAATGATTGGTACAAACTACCATTGTTTGTAATTGGAAAACAAATAAAATATTTACATAATTTAAAAAAGAAATCAAAGGTTCTTATTGCCAATAATGACATTTTACTGATGATGCAAGTATCAAAGCACCATTGCTTCTGAAGAGATAGAGATGAGTATTATATAGAAGGCAATGAACAGATATTGATGAGTGTAGGCAGAATGTAAAACAGAACTAATGACAAAATTCAAAGCAGAATAGGAATATTGGACATCATCAAGGAATTATCTGTGTCAAATTCTAAAAATAAATGGTCCAAGAACCACAGAGATTATGTCAACTGCTAGTTCTGAAAAATAAAATAATTCAAAGAGCCATATAAGACTCCAGGGCCGGTGCTTTATCCACTATGCCACCTAGCCGCCCCTCCATATAAGTTATAGTAAAAGCTTTATTCTAACTATTAAATCTGAAAAATAAAATAAAACAAAATAAAACCAAAGGACTCAGAGAAGTTAAAGGCAGAAAGCCTTCCTTATTTTTGTTGGGGAGGAAAATTAGACAAATGATGCAGGGTCTGTTCTAAAACCAAGCAAAACTAAGGGAGTAAGGCTAAGCCTTAATATGTATAATATGGCTAGACAAAGAAAAGAATAATAAGAGTAATCACAAGAATGAAGTATAATACCAACAATGAAACAAATCATTTGTTCAGGGTCACATAGCTAGTCTATCTACTATATCTATCATGCATATCTAGATCATCCTAGATATGAATATTAGAAGGGAAAAATCAAATTCCACAGATAATATTCCATGGTAGATCATATTTTGCCCTCTCAAAGTGCACTAGATGTAGTTTATTACAAGATGCCACTGCATTGACTGTTTATTGAATCTAAAAAAATCAGAATAACAAAAAATCAAAATGACTTAAAGGCTCTCCTCTGTGAAGTATCTCTCAGATATATTTTGTACAAATTCCAGCTCCAGGCAACTATTAGTCCCAGGAGTCTCTAAGATCAATGAAATCACAAGAGCAGCCTAATTCTATCTGTATATTGGTGTTGTATGGTTCAAGTAAAGGGATACACCAGTCTCCAAAGAAGTGAAATTAAGGTTCGCTGGAAAGGTAATATTGAAATATATAGTTTGAAACATCACAATACATTTTAAACAAGGAATGTGGAAGGGGAAATAGAATAAAGCAGTTTTTCATGATGTCTTCAAAAAATATGAGAAGATGACCTGGTTACCTTAGGTGAGCCAGAAGTAAGTAATGAGAATCTGTATGCTTCAATAATATCCCCATGATACCAAGAAGAAATGAGGCAGTTAATCAATAAATATTTGTTAAGTACCTGCTATGTGCTAGATTTTGTACTAAGTACTGGGGATATGAAGAAAGAAGACCATCTCAAGCTAGACTCTACTTCATTAGATACCTTGTGAACTGATGGTGGGACATGAATGAGAGCCACAGAATGGGAGGACATGAGTGGATTGTTGGATAGAATACCCACATCAATAATATCATAGATAAATTTGAACATTTTGATCTGAATATTGGGTGAGTATGAATTAAAATTTATGCTTAATCAATCTTATAGAATTTGGCTCAAAATCATTTTCTGAAACTTTCTTTGAGCCCTCCTCAGGCATTTGATGTGTTTGTTAGCTTTGTTCCTTAAATGTTTCTATCATTAGCAGATTTGATAAGTGCACTATCTTCTTCCTCATAAATGATGAAAAAATGTTAAAAATTACAAAAGGACCCTCAACTGATCCTGAGTCACTTGCTAGACTCTTTCTAGGAAATGGTATCTTCTTTTTATGCCAGAATATGTTAACTAGTCAGCCATAACCACATATACCCTTTATCTGCCTATTTGAACTCTGAAATAGATAAATAAAATATGTGTATACTCTGTGGTACTAACTGTAGTTCATATTGGAAGTAGTTTTTCCATTTAAGAGAGTCTTGGGAGATATAGAATAATGAGAAACTTCTCTCCTCAGGTGTTAGGATTGTGGATTCAAATAAATTTAATAGGTAGAAAAATCAACTTGTTCCACAGCATCTAATTAAATGAGATGCTTTCCTTTAATTTTATGTTTTATTCACCAAATCTGGGATTCAAGAAGCTATGTCTAGGACTTTCTTTTAGTCACTCTCATAAAGTAGCAGGGGATCCATTGGTTAAATGGATTTGGTTAGTTTTGCTGTCATGAGAAGATAAAGCGTTAGTAGCATTAGTGTAATTGGAACTTGCAGTCAATTACATTTTATTTATACCAATGACAAGTTTAAATAAAATTCATTACATTGAAAATTTTTATACTCCCTCTAAAAATGACACTTCATTTATTGCTGCTTGCCCTTAACTTTTAGTACTCATAATCAACAACAGTAAAGAATAATTCTCCTGAAATAATTTACATTTGCATTGTAAATGGAATTGTGGTAATTCAAGAATAGTGAGACACATGATTAATGTAAGGCATACACACATAAACCAGAAAGAAATGGTGTTTTCAAGATCCTATAAGAAATTTAATACTCTATATTTTAAGTAATTTATTTTAAAACATTTTGAACATAAATATAATCAATTAAACTTGCTTTGCAACTATTTACATTTAGATAAATGCATTTCAAATCATAAAATGCCATAACTTTTAATATACTATAAGTCTTCCCCAGTGATCTTTATTTAACCATTCATTACCTTTCAATTTTCTTCTTATATAGTTGTGGGTACTTTATTCTTCTAATTTGACTTTTTCCCCAAATATGTGTTATTTCATAAAAGCTTTTTCCTTTTTTTCCCTAATAATTATTAATCTTAAGTGTCTGGTATTTGTGCTGAAAAAAAATGCTTATTGATTATATAGCATTCTAGTATTCCATTATATTAATGGACCACAAATTATTCTGTTCCTAACCCTGAATAGTCCCAACTCTTCACCTATGAATCAATAAGGAATATTCAACCAGGATCATAGAGGACGAGTTTGCTTTTTATAGGTCAAAGTCCAGGTGAGAGCTCAAAGAATCCTCCCTCACTCCCACCCTGACCCCTAGCAGCATAATTATCATTTGATCAAGTTCACAAGATAACTAAGTTAGAGAGCTAATGGTCCATTACTCTTGTCTGCAGTGTTTGGAAAAAGATCATGCCTGTGGATTAGAGGTGTTTCTTTTTTTGGGGGGGGGGGCAATGATTTTATCTTCTTTATTGATGTTTTACTTTTTCAAATTCATCCTATATTACCAAATTATAAAATTTCCTTCCACCCCCTCTTCCTACCTCCCTCCCCTCAGCAGCAAACAGTCAGGTTAATATAGTACTTACACATTGTATTAAGCATGTTTACCAATTAGTTATGTTTGGTATGAGTAATTAGGATTAAGAGGAAAAAATACATGAAATTTTTTTTTTAAATGAATGTAGTGTTTCTCAGATTCTGAAGGATTTTTGTTTTTTTGTTCTGTTTTTCTTCCTTTGGATGAGGATAGCATTGTCCATAGCTGGTCTAATAGGGTTGTCCTGCCTCTCTGAACTGCTGAGAGTAGCTTTGTCCATTAGAGTTGAGCATCTCACATAATTGAGTACATTGTACACTTGGTTCTGCTCTTTTTGCTCAGCATCAGATCCTGTAATTCCTTCCATACTTCTCTAGAGTCTGACCATTTATGATTTCTTATAAAACAATAGTATTCCATAATATTCATGAACCATAACTTGTTTAACCATTCCCTAACTGATGTGCATCCCCTCAATTTCCAGTTCTTTGCCACTATAAAAAGAACGTTCTGCTATGAATATTTTGGAACATGTAGGACTTTTTCCATTTTTTATGATTTCTTCTGGGTATAGGCCTAGAATTGGAATTGCTAGAGCAAAGGAAATAAACAGTTTTATTGCTCTTTATTGCCCTCATAGTTGCATATTTCTATCCAGAATGGTTAGATCAGTTCACAACTCCTCCAGCAATGCATCAATGTTCCAATCTTCCCACATCCTCTTCAACATTAATAATTTCCCTTTTTCTCATCTTGGCCAATCTGATTGGTGTGAGGCAATTCTTCATAGTTGTTTTAATTTGCATTGCTCTAATCAATAATGATTTGGAGCATTTTTATATGATTACATATAGTTTTAATTTCTTCATTTCAAAACTGTCTATTCATATCCTTTGACCATTTATCTTTTGGGGAATGACTTATAAATTAGATGCAATTCTCTATATATTTTAGAAATGAGACCTTTATCAGAACACCTAGTTGTGAAGATTGTTTCCTATCTTTTTGCTTTCCTTCTAATTTGACAGCATTGATTTTATTACTACAAAATCTTTTTAATTTAAAATAGTCAAAATAATTTATTTTGCAGTTTATAATGTATTCTATTTCTTATTTGGTCATAAATTTGTTCTCTTTCCATAGATCAGATAGATAGAATTAGCAATGTCTTTGATAGATATCAAGCCTCAGTTTCTTAAGGTTATAAAGTGATGAGGCTCTAGTATTTTTTCTACAAGTAATTCTTATTTTCCCCCCTTTTGATCTATTTTTCCTTCCTTTTCATTCTCCTTTTCTTATGAGATGGGGAAGGACTAGCACAGTATTTCCAAATTAAGATGAGACTTGGGAGAAGGTGCCTTTTCCTTTGCTTCTTACTGCTTTGTCATTTTATATTTTTTTAAAAAGGAATTAAAATTTGAAAGAACCTTGAAAGAGTTAATGCAACCCAATTCCCATTTTTCCATTATCTCTCATAGTTTATCTGAAAATTATAGACCTTAGAAGTCCCTTCTTAGAATTTTTCAAATGAACAGACTGAATCAGAGAAGGGTTATGCCTAACTAACCTCACACAGCTAGTTAGTGAGAGTGACAGGAAGCAAATATTTATCTTTCAACTCCAGATCAATGTGTTTTTTTTAAAGAAAAGAACAAAAACAAAACAAAACAAACAAAAAGGATAACATATCATTTTTCCAGATTCTATCTCCTTTTTTAAGGTCTCCAGAGAAGAAAATTCACTTAGTCATTAATGTCAGTCACTGTCAGGAAATCATCATGTCATTGAATTTTCCCAGAACCCTCTGGGTACTTTTTAAGCTGCAGGATTAAATGAACCAATAATATTTTTATTGTATAAGCACTTCTGCTGCACATTTGTGGAAACCCAGATATTAAATGACTAATGGGTGTCTCATTAGACTGTAGGACCCTTTATGGCAGAGAATGTTTCAGTTTGTGCTTAACAAATATTTGTGGATGGATAGCATGAAGCCTGAATCCTTCCAGATAGTCATTCCTACAAGTCAGCAGCACAAACATCCTTCCTTACCCTGATTCCTCGAGGCTTATAGGTTCATAAGTTTATCTCATTCCTTCATAAATGGGCAACTCAACCAACTCTCATATTGTAAAATGGGAAACATACCCAGAGAAGTAATATGATTTGATCACAATTACACATAGAAAGAATTAAGTGGGAAATTTGAATTTGAACTCAGTCCCTCTAATAAAAAATTCATTCCTTTTTCTACTACTCCAAGATTTCAAATCTTAGCAATGAGCATAGGGATCCCTATTTATAAATCCACATATGACTGTTCAATTCATACCTCTCCATAGATAAATAGGATTTTCATGAATTGACTTTGATTCCCTTAGGGTTTTTCTTATTTACTTAGTTCATTCACTTTCTCATTAATAATCTTAAACATAGGGGCGGCTAGGTGGTGTAGTGGATAAAGCACTGGCCTTGCAGTCAGGAGTACCTGGGTTCAAATCTGGTCTCAGACACTTAATAATTACCTAGCTGTGTGGCCTTAGGCAAGCCACTTAACCCCATTTGCCTTGCCAAAAACCTAAAAAAATAAAAAAATAAAAAATAATCTCAAACATAAACCCTGGTCCTGAATTATGTTCTATTGGCTTCAGGTCTTATAGCTATCTGTGAAATGACAAATGACTACCAAAACTAGTCATAATTTGTTCTGTTTTACATTGCAAGAGTCATGAAAGAGAGGAGCAGCACTTCAACTAAGATGGTCCTTTATTGTTAACAATAGGAATTTCGGTAGTCCCTATCACTACAGGAATTCCCAATGTCCTCATTCATTTGACTCCATGGTCTTTTGGCATACTGAACATAAACACTTTAACAAATCAAAGAGGATTGAATTTTGATGGAATTTTTGTACAGTGAATCATATTTTCCCTTTGACCTTCATGATGAAATTGGCAGTGCATTTACAGTAGCTACAGAATATGATTACCAGTCTTTTCTTCATAGAAAAAAAGATTCACTCTCTTCCTTGCCTCAGGCTTTTCCCACTTTTTGTTTTAGAAACCTGGAAGCTACAAAAACAGAATATTTTTTCACTTATCCCCATTTAAAACCAAACTGTCCCAAAAGGAATAAAAACTAGGAATGAATTTTGCCTCTTTTATTCTACTATTTTATTCTTTCTTAAAATAGTTTGTTAGTGGACCTAAATAATGTACTGAAAGGCATTCAAAAAGAAAAAAAGGAAAAAAGATAGATAAGGCTTATATTTCCACTGATAAAGGCTGTTTCAGACTGTCAGTATAATTTTTATAATTATTCTCTGAACAATGACTTGCAAAAGAAATAAGTGAGCATTTTTAGCTGGAGATTTAGTATAATGAATACTTAATTTTCACAATAGATCTCCCAGACTGATATAATTAGGCATCATAAAAAGACTGATTAAAATTTCACATTTCTAGGATGTAATTAAGTTATACTGCCATGATGAACACTCTTTAAAATTAAGTATTATAGTCACTCACCAGGAAATGTTGTTTCAAATATTTAATTTATGTGCTAATAAATAATTTTAATGAAAAAGAACCATAATAGTGAGAATAGCTTTTAAAACCTTACTCTTGCAACTAAATGTCAATAAAATTGAAGAAAACCTTTTAAGAATTACCATCTCACATTAAGGCTTTCATGCTTTCTAAGGATAGTTCAAAATATGCAAAGACATAACAAAAAATAATAGTCTGGTCTTTGACAGGGAAATCAATTTACAGAGTAGATTCAGTTTTGTATTCATTGCTACTCACCGTAAAATGTGTAAAGCATATGAAAACATTGTGTAATAGCTATAAATATCTTTTGTCTGAGGGACCTGGAAAACCTCATGATCAATCAAAAATAATCCTGGGAATAGAACCTTTTCATTTTGGTCCAGCAGGATTAGTAGCCAGCTGGTACCTGGCCACAAATTATCTGAAGCCTAAACTACCACAGTCTGTTTTCTCAGCTTAATATGTGATGTCTCCAGTCTATCAGAGGGCATAACTGAAATCATCAAATTTTCCCCTACTTCCTGATTTCTGTACTACTTTTCTCTCAGTTTCCTAAGCTTGAAAACTCAGAGAACGTCCTTTACATCTATTCTTTTCATCTTCTCTCTTGCGTGCCCTCCTCTTATCCAAGTAGCCCCCAAGTCATAAATTAATAGATCTAATAATGCTTTAATCTAAATTTTCAGATATAATAGTATCCATTTGGTTCAACTCCCATTTTAGGGAGTAGGTGACTGAGGTCCAAAATAATTAAGAGACTTGCCCAAGGTCACATGGATAGCGAGTGTCAGAGTTAGGGCTTGAATTCAGGTCTTTTGACTAAAAAAAAATAGTGGCATATCCACTGTCCAATAGTATCAGTTATTCCTCTGAAATATTCCTCCCATTTGCTTGTAAATTAAATTTCCCAATTACCATCCTAATTTAGGCCCTCATTTCCTTCATGCCAGATCATTTTAAAAGTTTTAAAATTTATTTTATTTTTAATTTATGGAATAAAGCAAGCATTTCCAAAAATTAGTATATTTAAAAAAGATGATTGCACATGAAACTACTTATGTACAACTTGCTACTGCTTTTAAATATATAATAAAGTTATATTGTAAATTTATTTTTTTCTTTTTTCCTCTCCCCCCCCGCATAAACTCTAGAGAAAACTCCCATTTGTCACAAATATGTATGCTGGTTCTTGTCTTTCATTAATGAAGAAGACCAAAATGACATTACTTTGTTAGAGTCAGATTTCAGTGTGATTTGACTGTGGCTGATCAGACTAATACACATTTGGAATGTACTCCCACAGGTCAGGCACAAATAGCTCATGTGCACATATGGGTTGCTTACTCTAAATTTATGTATCTCATTTTCCTTTGAGCCGCTTCAATTCTGTAGGCTCATAAAGCTTAGCACCCTCTCTAATGCTTGGCAATCCTCCCATGCTGCACAATTAATTCTAAAATTCTTAAGCGAGACTTTCAGGGTGTCCCAGTATCATTTCTTCTGACCCCTTTGTGAACACTTGCCTATGTGAGTTCTCCAAAAAAGTCTTTTTTGGCACGACATACATTTGCCATTCTAACAATGTGTCCATTCCATCATAGTTGTGCTCTTTTTAATAACATTTGAATGCTAGGCAGTTAAGCTTGAGAAAGGACCTCAGTGTCTGGTATCTTCTCCTGCCAGATGATCTTCAGAACCTTCCTAAGACAATTTAAATGGAAGCAATTCAGTTTCCTGACATGGCATTGGTAGATTATTCAGATTTCATAAGCATACAACAATAAAGTCAGCACAACAACTCTCTAGACCTTCAGTTTGGTAGTTAGTCTAATACCTCTTCTATCCCACACTTTCTTTCAGAGTCTCCCAAATATTGAGCTAGCTCTGGCAATGCATGTGCCAACCTCATTGTCAATGTGTATCTCCTTGGAAAGGACACTGCCAAGGGAAGTGAACTTGTCCACAGTATCCAGAACTTCTCCATTTGCTGTAATTGATAGTTTCCCATATGAATGGCGTGGCACAGGCTGATGGAGAACTTGTGTTTTCTTGGTGTTAATTGTTAGACCAAAATTAACACAAGTAGCAGAGAATCCATCCATACTATGTTACTTCTGAGCTTCAGAGGCTGCATTGAGTGCTCAGTCATCTGCAAGCAGAAGATCATACACCAACATTCCCTCCATTTTGGTCATGACTTGTAGCCTTTTCAAGTTGAAGAATTCGCCATTAGTTTGATGAAAACTGACCTTGATGCTTTGTTCATCGTCAGTGAAGGTGTCTGGGAAATCTCAAGAGCAGTGTCCACTAACCAGAATCTCAGAAAGCATGCCTTCATGGAATTCATGTACAATACTGATGATACATACGTATACATATATATATATATATATATATATATATATATATGTATATACATATATAAAATCATTCTATATGTATTTCTATTGGGCAGTTCTTTCTCTGGATACAAATAATGTCTTCCTTTATAGGTCCTTTGTTATTCATTTGGTTAGTTTTAATAGTCAAAATTATTTATTTACTCAAAGTTCTTAAAACAATTTTGCTGTTAATTTATATAAAGTTGTCTTGGTTCTGCTTATTTTGCTCTTCATTATTTCATGCAAGTCTATCCATGTTATTCTTAGATTATTGAATTCATCATTTTTCTTATAGCACAGTAATATTTCATCACAATTTTATACTATGACATTATTTTCATACCACCTTCTATTTCATATAGTACAATAATGCTAATTTTATGCACTTTCTTGATCAAAGATCTAATTGCTTGCCAAATAGAATACAACTTCTTTATTAGATTGCCATGTAATAGTGGATATGAACAGACCTAGTCTGCCTTTCTATTTTTATCTCCAACTACTGATCTGTGCCCTTTTTTTTATCACTAAATCAGATTAGTTATTACATGAACATACCCTGAGCTTTCTTGTTTCTGTGGCTTGCTTATATCCCCTTCTTTACTTAGAATGACCTCCTTTTCATTGCTTCCTAAGATTCCATTTATCATTGAGGTTGAATTTCTATATCTTATTCTCTGTGAAGTTCTCTCTATTCTACTTTCTTTTTTTTGTCTCCAGCCTGATGTGACCTCTTTCTCATATGAACTCTCATTACACTTTGTACCTTTCTCAGGTATTTATCCTGACTTGAATTGTATTATGTTTATTTATGTATTATCTCTACTAGATTGTAAACTTCCTGAGGACAGGTATCATCTTTATTTATCTATCATTTACTGGTTCTTATATCCAATAGGTATTTTTAAAATTTTTTTATTGATATTTTATTTTTCCAATTACGTTATAAAAGTTTTTTCAACATTCATACATGTGCATATGTATATTTTTAAATTACAAAATTTCTTGGTATGAAGAATTAGGATTAAGGAAAAGATATACATGAGATTTTTTTTAAAGCGAATGTAGTGTTCATCAGATTCTGAAGGGTTTTTTGTTTTGTTGTGTTGTGTTTTGTTTTTTCTTCCTCTGAACGAGAATATCATTATCCATAGCCAGTGTAATAGGGTTGTCCTAACCCAATAAATGTTCAATAAGAATTTATTGATTTCTTTCTTTAGAAGGCACAGAACCAAGAAAAGTACTTTAAGATTGGATTGAAGATTTATTTAAGCTCTTTGATTTCAAAAACAGAGTCAAATGATTCATTTATTTTATTCTGATATTTTAAACAACCTATACTGAAATATCCTGATAAATTTAACAGAATTTGAGCATGCAGAACGGCAGTAAGCCTGGAATCTATATAACTAAGCTAAAGTACACATGTTTGGAGTGGAAAATGATAGCTTCCTTGAAGAAAGCATTCTCAGGTAAAAGAAAGAGCAAAGACTATGAGTTCAAAGGACATTTAATACATATTACCTGAAGACCCTGGGCAAGTTACCTAACTTCCTTATAACTCATTTCCTTATCTAGAAAATGTGGAGGTGTCGCTAGTCGAAATCTGAGATACCGTGTATACTAAGAAAGTTAGTACTTAATAAAGTTTGTGAAATCCTTGAGTTCCATCCAAGTTCTATGGTACTATGACTATGACCATTTTTCTAAGACGTTAGGAATCAGACCTAATCCATAGAATCACAGCTTCTTAAAAGTGAAAGCTCTACCTCTAAGAACCTAAATAGTTGAAAAAGTATCAAGTAGAACAGAATTTGACTCATTTTGAGTCAAGTAGGAAAGAGATAAAAACAGATTTTTAGTTTTTCAGAATGCAGATTTTGTCTTAACATCACAAAAATATTCCTAAAACTTAGAATATTCTAAATTTATATTGTAGAAATGGTAGTGATTTCTTCATCAGTAGAGGTCTCTAAGAGGAAGTGGGGTGACAAGTTGTTAAAAGTTTTGTAGACAAATATATACTATGGGTGGGACTACAATAGATGGTTCCTAAGGTCCTTTCACCTCCAAATGGCAGAATTATAGCATGACAGGAGAAGTAATGATCATAGCCATGGTACCATTAAACTGAGAGAAATTCATCAGGACTTCTTGTGTTTAGCATTGCATAAAGCAAAAAACTAAAACAAAAACTGATCTTACCATCAAGTTTGCAGGGTGCTGTGTGCTTGCTAGAGGGGGTGGGATCAACATGTATATAGATAAGTTAAGATGAAATGTGTATATAAAGCAATTTCAGGAGCCAGAGTGACATTATCAACTGTAAAGACTTATTGGAGATGACCCTTGAGTTTACCCTTAAGGAAAGATAGAGGTTCTGAGAGATAGAGGTGAAGAGGAAACACATTTCAGTTATGGAAATTGGAGGGGGGATCACACATACACACAGAAACAGGCACTAGAATGTTTTATAATCAGCAAGCAAGTTAATTTGGGAAAATGTAGAGTAGGTAGAGAGTAATGTGTAATCAGCCTGGAAAGATATGCTGGAGCCAAATTTAGAAATCATCTAATCTAAATGATTCAGAGTAAAAACCATGAAAGCCAGACAACTATATAAATATTATACCATCATGTAAATAATCCTTGGAATAAATTACAGCTATATTACATTTTTTTTAAAATGTAAAATTCCAACATATCCTACTATTTAAATGTGAATGTGTCTTATCTCAACCTGTTTAATTCATGGTAAACTCAATATCTTTAATGAGATACTTCTGATGCCTCATTTTTTTTTACTGTATTAAATCGTTTCCCCAGTGAATACTCAAGCACAAGATGTTTATTAATAGCAATCCTTCCAGCTATTAAAACACAATTCAGACACTATTGCAACTTGAACAAGTAAACAATATTTATACTGCTCATGGTTCAAGTTAATTCTCAGGTAGGGGCAGAGCCTAAGAACTCCCTTTCAGTTCTAGATTTATTGTCCTATGAACTCTTCTTGACAATCATCCTCAAATACACAAAGGATCAGCAATGAGGAGGAGAATACCTTACACCAATCTGATCCCATCCTTTCTCTGCCTTATTAGATAAGTCCTAGGAAGTTGCTAGTTATACACTTAGTAAGTTCCAGAAATGAATTTGAAATCATGTCTACTCAACTTATTACCATTCCATTTTCAGTTTTATCTGAGAATAAGGAAAGGAGAGGCAACTAATTCTGAAAGTCCCAGATGGGGAGCAAAATGTCATGCTCTTTTAACCTGGTTCTCTAATAAATGTCATCTCATTGGTGTAGTTTTTAAACACTTGCAGTTCATCTCTACAGAGTGAAATTATTCTTTCTCTCAAGTCAATTCAGTGAAAATAATCTAGTTGAACAATACTGAAGCAAACTTTTGTTCCAAGACTCATCCAGGGCAAATTATCACAAATAGCATTATGCTGCAATTCCTCAAAAAGCCTAACCAGAGAATCAGCAAAGCATTACCTGTTTCAAAGAATGTAATGGTTGTATTAGCTTTCCATCTCTTTCCTTTAAATTTCTGAGAGGATTTCAGTGTGATTATAATACAGCCATCACACTCATGGGATCTTTTTATACAACAATAAAACTCAGAAGCATCAGCACAAAAGACTGTGTAGATACCCAGAACCTGAGCTAAGCACAATTATATTTCAACCCATTTTCATCTTTCAGAGTTTCTTTTCCATTTCACATTTCAATTCCATCTCCCCACCATCAGAGTCCCAAATGGGTCTGCTGTGTCCTATAAATTATGTGCTGACTTTCAGTTGATGCTCTGATCATCCCTCATTAAGCATTAACAGGTGAAGATTTAAGGTTTCATTCCTTTATGGATAATAATAGGATAACAGGAGACCAATAGGATTGAAACCCTTTCAAGCCCCTTGGAATGACTCTCAAATAGTGGACTTTAAGGGGGTAAAAGAAGTACTGTCCTTATTAGTGATGTTCAGATCACACTATGGGCCAACTCAGTGCTGTGGAAAAAGAAGTAGACTTGGAGTCAGAAGACCTAGGTTCAAATTTTGACTCCATTACTTTTATGCACATAGAATTTAAACACAGCAGGTATCTTAGAGTTCATTTAGTGCATTATCAATCCCTTTTGTTTTCCCTTTATTTATATATTACATTTATTTATGTATTTACACATTATTTATATATTATATTTATTTATATATTATATTTAAATTTATTTATATTTCAACTGTTATGATCCCTTTCTCCACCAGAGTCATCCTTTACAGCAAAGAAGAAAAAGAAGGAAAAAAGTCCAGCAAAACTAATTACTACATTGAAAAAGCTTGTTCTTATTTGAAATCTTTCACACTCATAGTTTCCCACCTTTACAAGGACAGTAAAGTCATACCTTTTCCTTTTTTTTTTCTTTTTGCAAGGATCAAGAGATTTTCCCAAGGTCACACAGCTAGTAAGGATCAAGTGTCTGACACAAGATTTCAACTCACATCCTCCTGACTCCACTAGGGCTCTGTCCACTGTGCCACCTAGCTGTCCCCTTATGTAGCTTCTTTAGATTCAAGTTTGCTCATTATAATTTAATAGTATTTACTTTCAATTATTTTGTTCCCCTACTTACATTGTTATAGTTATTACATACATATATAGTTTTTCTGATTATATAACATTTCATCAGTTCATGTTTATATTTCTCAGTCTCTGTCTGTCTGTCTGTCTGTGTCTGTCTGTCTGTCTGTCTCTGTCTCTCTCTCTCTCTCTCTCTCTCTCTCTATATATATATATATATATATATATATCATATTCACTATTTCTTTCAGAAAAGTTACATTTCATTACATTCATTTACCTCAATCAGGTAATCCCCAATTGAGTATTTGTTTTATTTAATAGTTCTTTGTCATTCAAAAAAAGTACTATAACAATTTTTTTGGCATATATATGGTCTTTGTTTTTGACATTGATTTTTTTGACACATATACAAAAGAGTTAAATCACTGTTTCAAAAACATGGGTATTTTATTTACTTTTGTTAAAACTGATGTGGTAGAAAGAGTGTTGGACCTGAAGTCAGGAAGACCCGAATTCAAATCCAGCTTTGGATACTTATTAAGTTGTTTGACTTTGGATAAAACACAGTTTCCTTATCTGTAAGGTAGAGACAATAACTTTGCTTCTATTCCAGAGCTGTTGTGTTGATCAAATGAATTAATATTTGTAAAGTGATTTATAAACTTTAAGTATTATATAAATATTATTGTTGTTATTGTTATTATTATTAGTTGCTTTCTAGAGTGGTAGGACCAATTCATAGCTCCATCAACTTAAGTATGCCTTTTCCACAATCTTTCCAGCATTGACTTTTACCATATTTTCTCATCTTTTCCAAAATATTGAGTTTGTTGTGAAATCTGAAGCATTTTGATTTAGTTTTCTCTTATGAATGATTTACATTTTTACATGTTTTATATGATTGTTAACTTACAATTTATCTATTGAGAATTTTCATATAATTTAATCATTCATCTTTGAGAAATGGTGTTTGGTCTTCTTTATTTCTGTTAGTTGCTTCTATCTTGCATATTACACTCGTATTAGAAATATTTTATGTAAAATTTCCCTCAATGACTCCTGTCCTTTTTAGCCTGCTAATATTTATTTAATTCATGCAAAAAATCTTTAATTTTATGTAATCAAAATGATCATTTTACCAGTTTTGACCATTTTATCATTTAATAGTTATAGATATTTAATTATATGTAGTAATTAATAATCATATAATATAAAATAGCTAAATATGTTAATAATTTTCCCCTCT
Organism: Macrotis lagotis; assembly: GCF_037893015.1. Taxonomy (NCBI): domain Eukaryota; kingdom Metazoa; phylum Chordata; class Mammalia; order Peramelemorphia; family Peramelidae; genus Macrotis; species Macrotis lagotis. The sequence goes on from NC_133663.1 coordinate 178,015,976, forward strand.
ATCCATACCTGTGAAGTATAGCTGATCTGTCTTCAAATTTTTATGGAATGACTTTTGATATCCATTTTGACTTTATTGTGGACACAACTCTTTCATTCTATAGGAAAAATAAAGGACTGAAAGAACTTAAGAACTGCTCCAGTCACAGTTATTAAGTCACACAGTTAAGATGATAAACCTGGCCATCTGATGTAAAATCAAGTGGTCTTTCTGCAGTACCTGTCTTGGCTTTACTTTCTTGATATGTGAATGGGGAGAAGAAAACTTTCACTAATCTACTTTATAACACTTCTGTGATTCTCAAGTAAGATGATAAAGGTGTTATTTGTAGCCTGATGACCATTTATTTTTCAGAAGAGTCTTTTACTTTTGACTCATTATGGAACAGGTTTGATCCGGGAAGATCCTGATTCATAGAGATAAGACTTTGACAGAGAGAGAGAGAGAGAGAGGAAGAGGAAAGCTGTTTTCCTTTTAAGACTACTGAGTAGGTGACTCTTCTTTCTTAGTCTCCAAATATTTTTTGACAAATCTCCCAGTAATGAGACTTATAAGCACCAATATAGGATTTATTCAATCTTCACAAAGCTCAAATCTCTCAGTAAGGAACTGCTATGCCATAGCAGTGTGCAAATGCTTCAGTATTGAACAATAAGGCATGTTTTCTTCCAAGGAGTTAGCATGCATACCAAACTACATAGAAGATATTCCCTTCCTGAAAGCTGTGAGTAAAGGAAACTATCCTAATTGACTTTCACATATGTAAAGTAATTTGTAAACAAAACACACCATATAAATGCTATTTTTGCTATTTTGTTAGGATTTAATATTTATTTCTATATTAAAGGACTCTGAGAATAACAGTTGGACTAATATTCTAAAACTTTTATTAGAAGGGTAACCACAGTCTAATGCTAGATCTCCAAAATGGAAAATGATTCCAAAGTTGGGAAATAATTTTTAAGGTTTTTTTAAAAGATAATATAGTGATGCATTAACAGTAACATTGTGTGATGATCAACTGTGATAGACTTAACTCTTCTTGGCAATATAAAATTATGAAAGACAATTCTAAAAACTTGTGATGGAAAATACCATCTGCTAGAAAAAGAACTTTGGAGTCTGAATACAGACCAAAGCATACAATTTTCACTTTTTAAAAATGTTTTTAGGTGTTTTTCCTTTTCAAGACTTTCCTCCCTTTTCTTCTGATTCTTCTTTCACGATATTATCAATATGAAAATGTTTAACATAGTTGTACATGTATAATCTATATCAGATTACTCACAATCAAGGGAAAGGGGGAAAGGAAGGGAGGAAGAAAAATATGGAACTCAAAATCTTACAAAAATGAATTTTGAAAATTAGCTTTACATGCAATCAGAAAAAAATGAAAAAAATGATAATATAGTGATTACTGTGGTGGCACACATCTATAACTCCTGTGGATTTCCAGATTTCAGGAGGTCTGAGCTGCAATTGGGCAAAAACTAATCTGGTACTCATATTGACTCTAGTAAACCCCTATAGGGGAAGAAGGTCATGCAGTTCTAGAAAGCACCTCTTCTCAACCCTAGATGCTGAATTTCTATTTTTGCTTCAAAATCTAAATTCAAATCTCAATTTTAGAAGATTCCCTGATTGATAAGTTTTCTTTGAGACCCCACATAGTACTATTTTTATACCTCTCTTA